>NC_056742.1:357141511-357441511 GCF_019279795.1 Protopterus annectens
TATCCATTTTTGTTTCCTTTTATGAGAATTGATTGCTTGATGATGCAGGTAAAGTGGTGACAAATACTTCATGGTGAGTTGGAATATGATAAATGCTTGGTATATGTAAAATGGTGATAAAATAAAATAGTATCTATGTTTTAGCTTAGGTAAACATTTCATCATATCCCTTTCAGTGTTGATAGTAAGGATAAATGCATTTTTTACTGGTTTATTCTAGAGGTAAGTGACCAGATTAAGAATGTGATGAAAACATGCATCTGATACATTTTCATATTTTTTGTTGGCACATCACCATACATTTGTCTGCATCCTTGGCATGCCATTAGGCATTGACCTTCATCACTAATGCATCACCAGCCTTACAACCTTTGGCTGGCTAGCTGAAGGGGTAAGTTGTAATACAGAACACTTGGGTTTCAATTGAGGAAATTCATGAGCAGGTTTAAAGAAAATGAAAAACTCTTGAGTTGTAGTAGTTAAATTTCTGCATTTCAATTGGTTCTCCAGGCAGATAAACGTAGCTCAGGGGCATTGAAACCTGAGCTACACTTATCTGCCTGGAGAACCACATGAAATAAACCTGCTCGTGAATTTCCTCATTTGAAACCCAAGTGTTCTATATTACAACCTACCTCTTTAGGCTAGCCGACAGAATGTACAGAGAACTATTATTTAGGGAAATCCTCACAGATACTCCATGGATATATATTTTAAGGTTAAGGTAGGTTAATGTTAATGTTATCCTTTTAATATTAACACTACACATTTTATATAGTAGTTATACCTGCCACCCGCAAGTGCAGGCAATCCTACCAAACACAGGTCACCTCATTTGAGGGTCAGAGACTTTTCTTTTAGCACCTTCATTCATTGTCACAAATTATGAATATGTGGCATCTTACTATTTGTTGTTAATAACTTGACCCATATACAGAAAGTGTCAACAGTACAAGCTATCTGTGTGCTATCAGTTGTCAGATATTTATACTTGTTCAGTAATAAAATATGCATTTTGACATAATTATCATATTTCACAAAATATCTCTGGCATTGTGCACTTGGATGGATTGTGATTTAGTATTCCACATGCCCAGTCACCAGACAGGTCATGAATAGTGCTTCAGATGAATGAAGTACTTGGTACCACAAACTGTTTTTTTTTTTTTGCTGGAAATATGAATGTATGGCATGTGGTGATATCTGTCTCTCTCTCTCTCTCTCTCTATATATATATATATATATATATATATGTGTGTGTGTGTGTGTGTGTGTGTGTGTGTGTGTGTGTGTGTGTTAGTAACTTAATTAAGGTGCTTATTTGGTACGTCATGATATCAAATGAAAGCTTCATAATGCTAATAAAAGCTGTCTGATACACTTTGTCTGAATTCTACCAGTTGGCAGATATTTCTACTTCTTCAGTAATAAAATATGCATTTGGGCGGCTGGCTTTGTGCACTCGAATGGATTGTGATTCAGTATTACTCATGCCCAGTCACCAGAGTTCATAAATGGATTCTAAGACAAATGGGCTACTTGGTACAACAAGTGATGAGTTTTTGGCTGGAAATATCATGAATGTATGGCATATGTTAATAATTATATTAATAACTCAACCCATAAGGTGACTACATGGTACTTCATAGTATCAAATGAAAGATTACATAATGCTGCAAAGGTTACGACTGATACCAGCTGTCTGCTTACTACCAGCTGGCAGATATTTATATTTGTTCAGTAATAAATATGGATATTAGTAAAATTATCATATTTTTGTTACTATCACTGGCATTGTGCACTTAGATGGATCTTGATTTAGTATTTTATTTTATTTTACATTTGTTTACCGGGAAAGTCCAACTGGACACAGGTCCATTTTCAGCGGAGGCCCGGGGAGAAAAGCTCCTGACATTAATACAGTTAAAGGAGATAAAACAGTCTCATGTAAGGTAACATGATACAATGCATGTTAAAAATACAATAACAATACATTACAGTTGAGCATAGGTAGGCCTAGGGATAAAAGCTCCCAACACTACTACAGTTCCAAGGAGGCATAAATAGCACCTAGGAGGAAAACAGAGCCATACATGTTATGAAAATATTTGTGTATAGATAACAGAGATTAACAATGACTACATTTCTGGTAGAAAGCTAATACTCATGTAAATATTTTTACAAGTGGGACTTGGGGAGCAGCTTTATGATCCTTAGCAGCATTCTAGCAACAGTGCAGTAGTATGGCCTAACCTGGGGAGTAACGTGAGCAATGCCAGTTATTTAAGTAGTGGGTTTTGAGAAGTTTTTTAAATTGTAAATAGAGGTGGTGGAAGTTAAATGGCTTGGAAGAGTGTTCCAGGTTCTGGCAATGGAGCAGGCAAAGAGAGATTTACCAGCATCATTTTATGTTTGATGACACTTATGTGGTTCTGAGAATTAAATCTTAAGGTTCTAGTGGTGGTGTAGGGATGAATTCAATTCTGAAGTGCAGGGGTTTTGTTGGGAAAGTAGTAGAGCTTGTGAGCTATTGAAAGTTGGCTAAGTAAGAGTAGTTGGGGCAACTCAAGCCAGTTAAGTTGCTTGAAGGTTAGACAGTGATGGGATCTATGAGAAGCATCGGTAGCTAGACAGTGATAGGATCTATGAGAAGCATCGGTAGCTAGAAAGTGATGGGATCTATGAGAAGCATCTGTAGCTAGACAGTGATGGGATCTATGAGAAGCATCGGTAGCTAGACAGTGATGGGATCTATGAGAAGCATCGGTAGCTAGACAGTGATGGGATCTATGAGAAGCATCGGTAGCTAGACAGTGATGGGATCTATGAAAAGCATCGGTAGCTAGACAGTGATGGGATCTACAAGAAGCATCGGTAGCTAGACAGTGATGGGATCTATGAGAAGCATCGGTAACTAGACAGTGATGGGATCTATGAGAGGCATCGGTAGCTAGACAGTGATGGGATCTATGAGAAGCATCGGTAGCTAGACAGTGATGGGATCTATGAGAAGCATCGGTAGCTAGACAGTGATGGGATCTATGAGAAGCATCGGTAGCTAGACAGTGATGGGATCTGTGAGAAGCATCGGTAGCAAACTTGGCAATCTTGTTGTAGCAGGATTCCAATTTGCTTAGTTCAGTACGGCGAAGGTTAGTTAAGATAGGGGAGGCATATAGGAGAATGGATAAGAGGTGAGTCCTTGCTAAGGTGGCTTTGGTAGGTTTAATGAACTGTCCTTTCCTGTATAGGAGACCAAGCTTTTTGTTAACTTTCTTAATTGTTTGGGCTATGTGTATGTCAAATTTTAGATTATTATCAATTTCAATGCCTAATAACTTTGTGTGTGTTGTTGGGGTGATATGTATGTTATCTTTAAATCATTATTTAGAGGAGGAAATCTACCAGGGCTAAAGAGAATGAGTTTGTTTTTTTTGGGATTGAGAATAAGTTTTATGTTAGTGAACCATGCTTCTGCTAAGGAAAAGTTTTTCTGGGTGATGGTTTTTAGCTCATGTAGGGTGGGAGAGGCACATATAATAGTGGTATCATCTGCATATTGCACAACTGAGGCAGAGTCTGAGGATGAAACTATCTGGTTAGTAAACAGTGAGAATAGCAAAGGCCCTAGTATGGACCCTTGTGGGACACCTATGCCTACAGGTAGTAGGGGGGACAGTTGCTCTTGCCATAGAACAGCCTGCTGATGGTTTGATAAGTAGTTATTGAACCAGGATATGGTGGAGGAGCTTATGTTAAGGGAAGATAGAGCTTCTAGAAGCATAGTATGATTCACCATATCAAAGGCTTTTGATAAATCTAAAAATATTGAGGATACAAATAGTCCATTATTTCTATGATGGTTGACAATATTGATAAAGGAGAGAAGTGCTGTAGTAGTGCTATGGGAGGGTCAGAAGCCATGCTGGGATGTGGATAGCAGGTCATTTTTAAGGATGTACTGCAGTAATTGGGAATTAACTACTCTCTCTAATATTTTTGATAGAGGTGATAGGATTGCAATAGGGCAGTAGTTGGTAAGCTCAAGGGACTTATCCCCTTTGTGTAGTGGTATAATATGTGATATTTTCCAGGAGTGAGGTACTTTACATTCTGATATTGACCTATTTATAAGAATGGACACTGGACGGGCTATAGCTTCAGCTGTTACTTGAAGGAAGATTGTCAGCTGCTAGAGTGGTCTGTTTTAGTTTTTTGAGGAGTTTCACAATTGTACTAGTGGGGACTGGGTCTGGGGAAAAACTGTAGGAGTTATTTGTTGTGCTGAAGTGGGGAGGGGTCTGTGTAGGTAAGGGGCTACCAGCAGTATTTTGAGTGTTGGCTAGGGCTTGGACTGTTTCATTAAATAATTTGTTGAACTTGGTGGGGATATTGTCATGGTCATTTGGTAATACAGGGGTAGGAGTGGTTGATTTACCTGGGTGCAGTAAAGTATTTATATTGGCCCAGAACTTTTGAGGGTTGTGAGCATATTTTTCCTGTATGATTATATGGTAATTAGTTTTGTCCCGTTTTATTAGTTTTTTTAGCTTTGTTGCAGAGTTCAAGATAAATCTGTCTCAAGGTGGTGTTTTTGTTTGTGGAATTGTGCCCAGGCTTTGTCCCTTTCTTTCATTATGGTTTTAGTATCTTTTGTTAGCCATGGGGCATAGTTAGCTTTGATTCTAATGGTTCTGGGGGGTGCATGGCAGTTTAGGATTTCAAGGAAGGTTGAGTTGAAGTACTGAACGACATCAGCTAGTGGTAGTTTTTTTAAGGGAGTCCAGTTGCAGCATTGTAGTGAGTTGATTAGTTCATTTGCTCTGAAGTTCTTTTTACTGCGTACTACTCTGAGGATGGGTTGTTTATTGTGGTGTGATCGATTCCTAATTAAGTAAGTCGCTTGATGGTCACTCAGACTGTCAGGAAGATAGCCTGATTGTTGAGCCACTGTGAGGTCTGATAGCAGAATCCAATCTGAGATGGACTGGCGGTTGGAGGTTTTGTCAGTTCTTGTGGGGGCAGTTATGATTTGGTTAAACCCATGGAGGTTAATATGGGTGGTGGGATTTTGGCTGGAACAGTCAGACCAATCAATGTTAAAGTTTCCTAATAGTATGGTTTCTTGAGGAAGGGAGGATGACATCCAGTTTAGTAGGCTTTCCAGTATGATAGTATTATTACCTGGTGGGATATATCCTAGTTTTATGTTTAAGAGTATTATATAGAGAGGAAAATTATTGGGTGGGGGTAGGGTAGCAGGGTGATATAGGGTAATGTCCTTCATTTCTAGGACTGGTTGTGGATTCAATTTGCCATGGTGGTGGGGAGGTGATATTAAGTTGAGCGTGGTAACATAATACTTTTAGTGCGTTTATATTACCTCGTTGAAATTTTACTGCATCAAAGCAATAAATGTCGAACACAATTGATTGATGCAGTAAAATATCGAACGAGGATAAAAAAACAAAAAACAACAAAAAAACCCTAAAGGACTTAGGCAGGGGGGGCAAGTCCCCCTGAACCCCCCACCCCCCACTACTTAAATATACCAACTTTGAGACAGCACTACATTGAGGTAAACAGAAATCTCCCCCTATGGAGATTTCCGTTTACCTGGCCGATATTCTTCACTTTCGATATTGTCGTGCCGACAGTATCAGATTCGATATTGTCAGCTTGCGACAATATAATATAGACCCCTTTTAGTAGCTGGGAGTGATATAAGTAGGACATATGTTGATTTGTAGGTGTAGTTTCACATGCCTAGTCACCAAAGAGGTCACAAATGGCTCCTTACACAGATGGTGTACTTGGTACCACAAAAATTATGATTTTTTTTCCCATGAAATATTATGAATTTCTGGATTATGTTCATAATCATATTAGTATGTTGAACAGGGCGGTGTTTACATGGTGCTGCATGGTATCGAATGAAAGTATACTCAATGCTGAAAAAAGTTTGCACTGATAATTGGAGTGTAACTTGCCCTGTATGACAGATATTTACATTTATTTCTCCATTATGAATATGGTTTCATCTTTACATCTAAACTATTGTAGACTGGATCCTGATGATCAAGCATTGCCTTGAATCTCTCTGTTTAGTTATTTCTTAGTTATCTTGATAGATCCTGATTTAATGTTCGGTCTGGATATCAGTGAAATCAGTAGCACTATTTTTCACAGGATAGCTGTACTTTATTCATCGTATCAGACCTGATTAAGGCATGTTAATATAATATTGGCCTTTCTCTGTTATTGTTTGTTTTAGATTACAGTTTTATTGTTTTATTTGAATTATGATAAGAAGTATAAAAGCTGACTACAGCTTTATGCCAAGTCAAGATTTATATCTGGCCTCCCTGTATTAATGCATCAATGTGTTTTACATGTGTGTAACATATAAAGTAAATCTGTATGATAGAATTAGATATTTAATGAGACTGATATTTATATAATTTCTACATAATATATTTCTTAATTGTCTTTTGGTAAATATAAGTGAAGTGTCACAAAATAACTATGTATTCATCACTGTTTCTGGAAGAGATCTAATATTACTTGAAATCAAAATGTAGTATTTCATTATTTGTAAAGCCTTTTTTATTCTAATGAAATATTTAAAAATGTATCTTCTAGTCCAAGTTATGTGATTTTTAAGAAAGTTCTAAAAATTTAGAAACTGTTCAAAGAAACCCTGTACAAGCATTTTAACAGCTGCATAGAGGCAGCTGTACCCACCAGGAAGAAGTACAGAACTAACTCAACAAACAAGCCACCCTGGTGGAATCACAAAATCAGTAGGCTGTATAACAGAAGAAGACAATCATGGCAAAAATTAAGAGGTGCAAAACCCAGCAGGATAAAAATACTGTCATTAAACTAAATAAACATCTCAGAGGACAAAAAAAAGTCCATCAAATCCAAACTTGAGGTTAATTTGGCCTCATAGGCCAAGGACAACCATAAGGCATTCTTTAGCTATGTCTGCAACCTCAAAGGCAATACAAAATTGTGTGCAGAGCTCATTGTAAATGGAGCCACCTACACTGAGCCATAATATATAGCAAACCTACTGGCTGATAAATGTAGCTCCAACTTTACCCCTCCCCCCCTCAACCTTCCTTCAGGAAATACTATCATATACAACTGCTATCACTAGGGAACAGGTCCTTAATCCTCTCTCTAAGGCCAAGAATGCTACATCAATGGGCCCAGACAATATGCCTTCTAAACAGGATGAAACATGTCCTGTCAGGGCCACTGGAATGGTTATTTAACTATAGCCTTTAAACAGGCTTGTACCTCATGAATGGAGAACAGTAACAGTCATCCCTCTGCACAAAGGTGGGTCATTTACAGACCCCGGAAACTACAGACCCATAAGTCTCATTAGTCTTATAGGTAAAGCCATGGAAAGAATTATCATGGAAATGATCAATAGTGATATAGTAAACCTCCAGACACTGGACCCAACCCAGTTTAGTTATGTCAAGGGCAGATCATGTCTACTCAACCTGATGGACTTCTTTGAGAAGGTCACCAGAGTAATGGATGAGGGCACAATGGTTCACACTGCCTACCTTGACCTGGCCAAGGCATTTGACACAATACCCCAATCAGGCATTATTGACAAACTGAAGAGGTTAGGCACAAACCTGTATGTCACCCGGTGATAGCCAACTGGCTCAGAGACAGGAACCAGGATATTAGAATTGGGGAGTCCACCTCTACAAAGAGGCCAGCCACAAGTGGAGTCCCTCAGGGATCAGTCCTTGGACCTCTCCTTTTTGGCATTTACTTCTCTGAAGTCAAGGCCAATGTCAGTGTTCTCTGGCTGACTAAATTTGCATATGATTGCAAATTAGAAGTTGTCATTGAATTCCACACTGATGCAGATGTTCTCCAATAGGGGCTGACACAGACAGACAACTGGTTTCAGAGCCATGGACTAAAACTAAATTCCAAGAAATGCATAACAGTATAATTCGGTAAGTCATCCACCCCTGGTAACTATCATATTGACAAAACACCTCTTAGAGGTGATCCAGTAGTCAGGGACTTAGGAACACACATAGATAGTAATCTAGCCTTTGACCATCACGTATCTATAGTAGTGAGGAAACCATTCTATGTTGTGCAACTTATAAACAAAGGTATGGCTTCTAAGTCTAAGGAAGTCATTGTTCCACTGTATTTGGCATTCATCAAACCTGTCGTTGAGTACAATGCTCCCTTTGGTATGTACCTAACCAGGGGAATGTCCACAGATGTTCCTCACTCAAAGAATACAGGGGTTAAGTAAAATGTCCTATGCAGACCGCCTCAAAGCTCTGTCCCTGTACTTCATCTCCTACAGGGTTTTGAGGGTAGATCTATGTCTGACATACAGGGTATTATCAAACCCCACTCTAATGGACCTTCTGCATATCCACAAAACAAACAGCAGCAAAATTACCCATTCTAAGGACTTGAACATTGCCTGTGATATAAATAGGACCTGCTGGAGAGACAGGTATATATCCCAGAGATTACCCCCTCCCTAACCCAATTCAAGTGCAACTTGGACAATTGGATGGGGAACAGGACATTCATCTTTGGTTGTTTGGAACCTGTCTCTAATGGACACAGGCAATCTGTTAGGGGTTCATCTCCCAGGCCTTATCTTGTAAATGTTTCATCTCCCAAGCCCCTGCATACACTTATCAAGGGTATCAGAACTTGTCAGATTTGGGATGCATGGTAGGCTTAAAAAGGCCTTTGTGGTCATTAGCCTAGTAAACACCTATGAACCTACAAAGGTTTCAGTTGATGCCATTAGTTATTATATGCTTATTTTGCATTCTTGATTACTTGAAATGAAATTGTACCTATAGCTACAAAAGTTATCTAAACTTTGACTGAGTTGAAAATGTTTTGAATCTCTGAGGATGTGGAGTTTTCCATCCATATTAAAACAGGCTATGACAACTTGCATCTTTAAGAAATTATAAGTTGAGCTAAATAATTTAAAAACTTGCCACACTTTTCTAATCTTTCTTTAGAGGTAAGGTTATTGAGAAAATTCTATACATGCAAATATATTCCTACCAGACATCTCATGACGTCCTTAATTTTGTCAGTCTGGTTTTAGATCTTCGTACAGCACTGAGATGATCCTAATTTTGATCATAAATTATCTCTTTCTGGTGAGAGGTCAGCTATATTCTTTTTCAGTCAGTCTTGACCTGTCAACATCTTCTGGTATCATGGGTGATGGCATATTGATCAATCAGGTAATTTAGATTTTACTATAATCTAACTGGCACCATACTTGACTGGTTTGCCTCCTATCTTTCATATGAACTCAGATGGTCTCAGATTACTTCCTCTAGTAGCCACTTGCTGACGTGTGGGGTGCCACAGACTTCAATCTTGGCACCTCTTCTTTTCTCAGTACATACCCTGCTACTAAACAAGGTTCTTCAAGGTAGAGGTAATCACTACATTACTCTGCTCATTCTGTCTAGCTGAACTACTTCTTTGTCCACTGTTGCTACTCTTGTAAACTCTTTTGATTTCAGTCTTCACTGGATGATTTGTAGCTGTCCACATCTCAGTCCTGTTAGGACTAACCAGATGATGAATATGCCCATTCACCATATCCCCCCATTATCTACATCTGATTGTATGGATTCTGTATCTCTTGCTCGAAATCTGGTATGATTCTTGATGGTAGATTGCTTCTTATGGACCAGATTTTACCTGTTGTTAAATCATCTTGTTTTTATGCTAAGAATGTTGTCCAGATCAGGAACCTAATACCCCTCCCCCAGACATGTGACAATGATTCATGCACTACTGTCATCCTGTCTTGATTCTTGTAATGCTTAATACCTTGAGCTTATGGATGGAGACCTGGTTGACTGCAATGGGAACAAAATTCTGCAGCAAGGCTTTTGGGTGGTGCATCCCTTTTGTGCTATATAATGCACCAGTTGTACAACTGGTACTGCTCCCTTGTGACAAAACAAATAGAAATGTAAAAGCAGTAAAACAGAAAGACATCAGTATGGTAAAAAACATATAACTAAAATAAACTACATATAAACAATCAATGAGACCAAGCCTTCCGCTGTGTCTGTGTTTAAGAGTTGGATGCTTGCCATATGAGCATTACAGAATATGAGTAGTTTTATCTAAGAGTCTTTATTTCTGTACACCCTGGTGAGGTTTTTGAGGTCATCAGGTCAGGGTCTATTAGGTGTTTCAAGGACCTTTCCCTAAACATCTGTCAGGCTTTCTTTTGTCTGTCTTGCTGTAGTCCTTTCCAGTCAGATCCCAGCATCCAGTAATGAGGCTTTCTTAAGGAGGTTTATCAAGTATCATCTTCTTTAGCTCGTATACTCAAAGATTCTGTTTTTACTTTTAATAATTTAACGTTTGTTTATTTTGATGCTTGAACCCAAACACCTTACATTATTAATATCATTAAAAATAAAAAGCAGTAAAACTTAATATAAAAGGACAGAAAATAAAATATAATCCTAACCACTGTGAGATTTGTTAAAGTAAGTTAAATGTTGGCTGCATAACAGAAGCCAAGTACATTCAGTACTGGAAACTGCACCCCCTGGCAGGTAATATTTTAGGGATTTCACTAAAGTAAGACTTAGTCTCATTGTTTATTTATATTTAGTTTATTTTAGTTGTTTGATTTTTTTACCATACTGGTGTTATTCTGTTTTACATCTTATACATTTCTGTTTGTTATTGTCATAAGATGCCTAGTTTTAGGTATGTAAATACATTAATAAATCTAATAATAAATATTATTAAATATTTCTGATAATACGTCTAATAATTAATAATAATTAATCTAGGCTACTGACAAACTAATTTACTTTTGTTAACCGTACTGCTATTGTTCCATTGTATCTAAACACTACAAAGAATTATGTCTTTCTGCTACTGTAATACTGTATTATATTAGTGTTATTGTGGAACTTTTCTCCCCGGGCCTCCACTGAAAATGGGCTCATCTTGGCCCAGTGGACCTTACCGGTAAACAAATACAAATAAATAAATAATAAATAAGCATATAAGTAACACTGTTTTTGCTGATTTGCAGCTGAACTGCAACTACAGTTGCATTCACATGATCCTTAAGCCCAAACGATAATTATCCATTGCTGTTCTGTTTGATGGAGTTGAGTATTTTGATATACTAGTCCCTCCATTTGCCATCTAGTCATATGATATAACAGGAAAACACTGTACAACTCAGCATATAACTGAAAACTAATCAGTAAAATTGCTTATTAGAAAAGAATTAATTAATTTAAATGTCCAAAGGGTATTATGATATGCTTGTATTTAGTGAAACTTCACAAATAATTTCAATAAAGGTGTACAGGACAGTTTGACACTGGGTATATTCATATTCAGCATTAGTAAACCCAAAGCAGAATGAAATAAGCAGTCTATTATTAAAAAAAAGTATTAACTAGTTAGGAGTAAATGAAAATAGAATAATTTTTGTGGTAATGTATTATTCTGTCGTGTCATGGTAGCACTAATTTGAAGATTTATATCTGGCATTACTGGGGAAGAAATGACAAAGAAGTAAGTAGGCAGGGTATTGGTGAAGAAAACATTGGATAATATTGAGAGAGGTCGATTGAAAGTTCATCCTAAGGCGGTAGAGGTGAAACGGTTAAGGAAAGTAAATGTAGCAGGATATCTACAGCGTAATAAACAGCCACAAGCCTGTTATAGTTATCAGTCACAATGTGTGAGGGTAGCTGAGAATAGCTATGTGGTCGCAGGGCAGCTGGATAATAGGAAAGATATTGCATAATCCTTGAAAATGTGCAGGTGGAGATTGAGGTGATATGAGCAGGATATTTTTTATAAAACACCTATGATTATTGATGTCACTAAGTTATGAGGGTGGGGGAATTGCAGTTGGTCATTCTTATGGTAGAATAAGCTTTTTTCATTAATAGTGAAAAAACAGGGTGAGTGACAAGAATTACAATGTTTTTGTTGAAATAAGAAAACACTGGCTGTTTTTTTTTTTTTTTTTTGTGGTTTACAGGATAGGCCCAGTGGCTCCCCTTTCTGAATCCAATTAACCCATGAAAGTGAAAGTCCTCCAAGCCACTTGCTTCCTAGTGGAGGCAAGAGTCAGTAGTTAGGGATTGGGTCAGTATCCACATCCACATTGCATCAACCTTGTGAACTCTGCTATACTGTCCTTCGAAGATGCATGCAGTCTTCTGCATATGCACAACCTAATGAAGCAGCACACCGCTTGCAGTGTGAGCATGCTAGGCTGTTCATGCTGCTGCAATACACATGCATTCTTGCAGGTGTGGCCAATGCAGTGAGCATAGCTGACTCCCCCCCCCCCCCAGGATGGTCAAGCCAGTCTGTGTCATTTTGTTCCATCTCCCCAAATCCTGTCCCTCCAGAACTTGTGCTGCTAATCAAACACAGAGTGGTTAAGATGCAGTCAGAGCTTTATCCCCCTGTGCCATCAGGCCAGGACAGGAGACCACTGATTGTTATGCTTTCACCAACAGTTGTTGATGATGATGATGATGAAGATGATAATAATAATACCTTTGTATTTATTTTCCTCCTTGGCTGCTGACTTTTAGCCTCCCCCATGATTTGTTTAGCCTATTTGTTTCCTATGGATGAGGCCCAGTTGTGGAAGAGCATCATTCAGGCCAGTGTCAGGGTTTTTCTTGTTTCACTCTTAAACCTCATTACATTTTTGTTGGCTGACATGCTCCTTGCTGTGCTGGCTGTTTGATGCACACATGCATGTATTAATTTTGGCCACAACACTAGTCTGTACATCCATTTCTTGCACAAGTTCCTCTACCCTGATGGCCATCAAGGCGGGTACCTTTTAGTGTACCGTGCTGGACATTATCATTGCCATCTCCCTAGCATGGGTGAGCAGGGACTGGGAACATCATAGCTTCAGACCTGTACACACCAGAGCTAGCTTAATGATGATGATGATGATGATGGTGACGACGATGTTAATAATATCAGCACCATTATAAATATTTGACATTGGTTGCACTTTCTAGGAGACAGTATGTACAAGGAATTTCATTGTAAATAAACTGTTTCATTACATTTTTATAAACATGACGTTGTTTTTACATGCCTGTTCACCATATGTAAGTTTCTTAAATGCTCCCAAAATATTTATGTATAGCATTCTTTGAATACTATGTACTGCGGTGGTGGTGCTGCTGTAGCATTGTCGCCTTACAGTAAGATGTTGTCCTGTTCGATTCTCAGCTAGAGTATCTTCTGTGTGGAGACATGCATGAATCGGTGTACCTTAGTTGAAGGTTGTGCATTAGGGCCGGCAACTTGGCACGTAAAAATCTACTGCCAATCATTAGCGGACCAGAGTTCCACTGTGGCGACCCCTAACCGGGAAAAGCCGAAAGACACAACAACATTGTTTGAATACTATATACTATTGTGATTTTAAAATGACAAAATATCACTTTGTATTATTGTATTTTATCTACTATCATTTTAATATATGTCAGATGCAGCAGCTGTTTAAACTCACTTATATGGCATTACCTTTTATTCTGTAGATGTCATAGAAAAAAAAAGCTGAGATGCTACAATTCTTGCTGGCCCTGCAATAACTTAAAATTTCAGACATTTCATTGGACAGGTTAGGAAATATATGTGTATTGCTGCAAGCATAAACAACAAGACAAAGTTATCTGGGGATAAAAAAACAAGCATTGGTATAAGTGCCACTTTGTAGGGTTAGGGAGGTGAGAAATACTGCTTTCGCAAGTTATTAGGAGTGTGGCAAAGCTATTCATATGTTGTCTACCTAACTAGTATCCACACTTTCATCCTTTTTAGAATGTGATCAGTCACTACTGTTAGTGCATGAAATGTTAGTCTTTGCAGCAGTACAAACAGGTTTATAAATGGATGCAGTCTAAAACACCTTTGACTTTATTAGAAAACTAACATAAATATTTGAAGTCTTGTAGAAGTAAATGTTTTTTTATTCTGTTTATGGAATTTAATCATTCTGAGTTTGTCTTTTGGGAAATTGTAATGAAGATGTTGTCGAAGGGACAAAGAGATCATCTAAATTACCTCTTCCCAGAGGTAAATACAGTACAACTAACAAATTAATGTGATTGAAGAAATACCCTGGGTAGAAATCTCACATGGGGCTGCAACAGAAACTAATGAGTGGGTTACAGTTGCCATGTGTTATGCTGTGTTATCACACAGTTTGTGCTAGTAATTTTTTTAGTTTCTGTGTGTCTGCTCATTAACTGAATTGAATATCTCATGTTAATGGCGCTGGAATGTTTCTGTTTTTAAGTAAAACTCTTCAACAAGAAATAAACAGTGATGTATCTGAAGCTGTTAGTTAATCTGTTTGCTAACGATACCTGTTAATTTACTGTATTCTTTTTTCATCATATGCACTACAATGGTTTAATTGACTTACTCTTGTCTGATTCACATCTAAAACATTACAGTGGTTTAGAATGTATTCACATCTATTCAAAGATAATTGGTTGTATGATATGAAAATGGCAGTATTAAAGAAACCAACAATATTGCCAGATTACGAAATGTACGAACTAGATAGTCCAGTATTATCCTACATCATTCTGACAAAGTTGTAGTGAATCCGCTTTGATTTAATAAAATAACATGTTAAGGAGCACATGGGACTCTATTCTGGTAAAGAAAGAGATAAATAGTCCATCATTATGACATTTCCCCTTAAAGAGGTATGGTTATGCAGCACTTTGTACTGCTACAGAGATCAGAATCATTAGCTGAGGTATTAATTCTTTGGCTGCAAATCAGCATCTGTT
Organism: Protopterus annectens; assembly: GCF_019279795.1. Classification (NCBI taxonomy): domain Eukaryota; kingdom Metazoa; phylum Chordata; order Ceratodontiformes; family Protopteridae; genus Protopterus; species Protopterus annectens. Next base: position 357,156,397 of record NC_056742.1, read on the forward strand.
TTCTTTATGGATATTGTTTGGGCACAGGCAACTAAATTTAAAGGTCATGCAATGTGATATTTGAATTCAACATGTATAATTTTTTTCAAGTCATTACTAAAAATGTTATGTATCAGAAAAACTTATTATTAGTCAAATCTTGCATGAGTAACACCTAGTGAATTTTATATATCAAGGGACTTAAAACCGGTGTTACAAAATGATTTTTCAAAGTAACAATATAGTGATGAAGCTAATGATATTGTATATTGTAACATTTTTTATTGCAAAAGTGTAGATTAATGGATGAATGAATGCTGCAATTAATGGATAGTTCCTGTTGAAGTTCTATGGCCTGCAGTTATGCTAAGTTTAGGATTGCCAGACCTCAAAATCAAAATATTAAGCTTACTCTGGGGCATAGTGATCCTGAAGTGAATATAAGCAAGTCTCAAGATTCACTGCATTTCTTTGTAAATCACATTGTGTTTTCCTTAGTTAGAGGACTTCCAATTACAGGTTTCATACTTCTCATAGGAAGTCGCATTTGTTGAGAACTAATGAGCTGTGTAAAAGCAAATGTAAGCATGTTTTTAGAATTTCTTTCTCCCCCGTGTTTGCTGTCCTTCAGACTTCCTGTGACTTGACAGGCGTGTTTATTCCATTTGATTAAGAGTGGACTGTAGAAGACTATCACTCAGTTGCAAGGATTTTCTAAGTCCTCTGTTCCTCTCTGAGATGACCCTTCTGGCATGCATGCTTGTATACATGCCAGCTGCCTGTTACAGTGCCTATGGCATGCCCGTTTATTACCCTTATACTGCATTTTGTGGGTCACCCAGTCTCTGATATGTTTCATTCTTGCAGAAGGCACAGATACCTATCCTACTCTTAGGACAGACAAACCGAGTTGCTCACTCATACCCCCACCATCTTCTCCAGTTTCGAGTCACACTCTATTTAGAATATCAGGTCTCGCACTTATGAAACGGAGTCAGGTGAACTTGTATGAATACATTTTAATGATGTGAGGCTACTTAAAAAGAGGCATTCAAAGTTTGAAGAAAAAATTGGCACCATTAGATTATGTTAGGAAGCAGATAAAAAAAAGTCTACTAACCACTGTATGAAAGCAGGGTTTACTTACTGGCAGCAGTTCAGTAAGGATGGGACAAAGGGGGCAACTTCTCTGGGCGTAAACTACTGGGGGGAGTATTTGAGAGTTCCTTCTCTGTAGTATTCGGGCTGGTAATGTGGTTGTTGTACTGTAGGGGCGCTGTGGGGAATTCAGCATGTACTGTTGGTTCTGTATTCTCTGGTAACTTGTTGGTTCTGGTGGATGTATGACTTGCAGAAGTTGTGAGATGAAGCATGGGTGCGAACCTGGAGGCTCTTAATAAAGAAAGGCCTTACAACTCCATAAACCGTGTGGTCTCCTTATTTCCCAGGATATAACATATTGGCGACGAGAAGATGGGATGCCTCCGAGTCCGCTGCGAGTAAACTGGTGGGCTGCAGTTCATGTCGGATGACGAAGAGACGGGGCCTGCTGGAGTGATGTCGGGTTCCATGTTGGGGTCACTAGTTGCATACGACTGTCAGACACAGACCTGGGAGGAGTATTGTGAAGTGTTGGAACATTTTTTTGAGGCAAACCAGATAATGGAAGTGGGTCGGAAGCGAGCCATATTGCTAAGCTCGGTGGGCAGTAAGACGTACAGTCTGATGAGGAACTTATTGAGTCCTGATAAACCGGGGGACAAATCGTTCACAGAGTTGACGAGTTTACTTCAGTCACATTATAACCCGAAGCCGAGTGCAATAGTCCAGAGGTTCAAGTTAAATTCAAGGACTAGAATGGCTAATGAAACGGTAATGGAGTATGTCGCAGTGTTGAGGGAACTGGCACAACATTGTGATTATGGGGACAGACTGACCGAAATGCTACGAGATAGGCTCGTATGTGGCATTGCAGACGACCGCATACAACGCAGATTGTTAGCGGAGCCTGACTTGTCGTTTGAAAAGGCCTTGAAGTTGGCACAGGCCATAGAGACAGCGACTAAAGACATTCGTGATTTACAACAGAAAACCACGGAAGGGGTGGGAAGCAGGAGTGCGACCCCACTACCAGTGCATAAAGTGGTCATGGAGCAGAATTTACAAGGGAAGTCTGGTCAGTATGCTTGTTACAGGTGTGGAGGTGAACATCTGTCACGGAACTGTCGTTTTTTGACTGTAAAATGTCATGCTTGCGGGAAAAAGGGCCATGTTAAGAAAATGTGCCGCTCAATGCCCTCTCGGGACCAGCCGAAAAAGGGGGAGGAAAAAAGCAGTATGATGGAAAGGAAGGGAAACCGAAAAATAAAACGGCAGTATGCACACCACATGCGTGAAGTTACAGATCGACCAACCAGGGAAGCCGAAGAAGTGTTCACAATGTTTAACGTGAAAGAGGCCAGGTGGGAAAGAGTTGATCCCATTAAAACCCAGTTGGACTTAAATGGTAAAATGGTGCAGTTTGAAGTGGATACGGGGTGTAGTGTCACAGTTCTGTCAAAGGCTGAGTATGGGAAGTTATGGCCCAGAGAAGCTCGGAAGCTGCAGGACTGTTCAGTGACTTTGAAAACCTACACGGGTGAAATAGTTCCCACGTTGGGAATGGTGAAAATGAAGGTAAAATATAAAGACCAAGTCAAAGAGTTGCCAGTCATGGTGGTAGCAGGTAAGGGACCAAACCTGCTAGGCCGGGTGTGGTTAAAGGAGCTAAACATGGACTGCCTACAGCTCCATAAGGTAGAACAGCCGGGCCTGACCTTGCAAGAGGTGCTAGAGAATAATGAAGAAGTATTCAAAGAGGAACTGGGGACCTGGAGGGGTCCACCAGCAAAGATACACGTGAAAGAAAACGTAACGCCAAGATTTTACAAACCCCGTCCTGTACCATATGCGATGAAGAAGAAAGTTGAGTTTGAGTTAGAGAGACTCACTAAGCAAGGTATAATTGAACCAGTAAAGTTTGCGGAATGGGCCGCACCAATTGTTCCAGTATTAAAGCCAGATGGTGCTGTACGCATATGTGGTGACTACAAGTTAACAGTGAACCAAGTCTCGAAGCTGGAGCAGTATCCCTTGCCCAAGGTGGAGGATGTGTTTGAAAAGCTGTCGGGAGGTGAAAGGTTTAGTAAACTGGACCTCAGTCAGGCATATCAACAAGTAGTGCTGGAAGAAGGGTCAAAGGCGTATGTTACCCTGAACACACACAAAGGTTTGTTCCAAGTCAATCGTTTACCTTTTGGGGTTTCCTCGAGTCCAGCTATTTTCCAGAGAATAATGGAGGGACTAGTGGCAGGAGTTCCGAAGGTGGCTGTGTATTTAGACGATATCCTGTTGACGGGAAGGAACATTCGAGAGCATCTGGAGATGCTGAATGAGGTGCTGAGACGACTGCGAGAGGCAGGTCTACGGGTGAAGCGGAGTAAATGTGCTTTCATGGCAACGGAAGCAGAATTCCTGGGCTACAAGGTGGATGCATCAGGCCTACACCCCCTGCCAAATAAAGTGGAAGCCATTCAACAGGCACCAGCACCCACAAATGTTACAGAACTGAAAGCCTATTTAGGCTTACTCAACTACTATAACAGGTTCCTGCCAAATCTGTCAACACTGTTAGCTCCTTTACATAAGTTATTAAGGAAGGAGGCTCAGTGGTCGTGGCAAGAGGAACAGGACAGAGCGTTTGAACAGTCAAAGGAACTAATGCAATCTTCAGTGGTTTTGGTGCACTACGATAGTCACAAGGACTTAATTTTGTCATGTGATGCCTCACCCTATGGATTAGGGGCTGTGTTGGCACACCGCATGCCAGATGGACAAGAGAGACCCATTGGGTTCATGTCACGAACTTTGACACCAGCGGAGTCAAACTATTCCCAGTTAGATAAAGAGGGGTTGGCTGTCATGTTTGGAATCAAGCGATTTCACAAGTACCTCTATGGGAGGAAGTTTACTATTTGCACCGATCATAAGCCTTTGTTGTCATTATTCAACGAGATGAAAGCAGTACCGCAGATGGTTTCTCCCCGCATCCAGAGATGGGCTGTAACGTTGAGAGCTTATGAATACGAGATTGTTTATAAGCCTGGGAAACACCATAGTAATGCAGACGCACTAAGTCGTTTGCCGATGCCAGGGCATCTCCAGGAAGAGGAAGCGGAGGACCGAGTTTTGATGATGGAGGACATCACATTGGTGTCTGCCAGAGAACTGAGTGTTTGGACACACAAAGACCCGGTGCTTGCTAGAGTGTTTCAGTGGGTTCAGCAAGGCTGGCCAGTCCAACAAACGGATCCAGTTTTTCGGCCTTATGAGGTGAGGAAAACAGAGTTGAGTGTGCAAGATGGATGCGTATTGTGGGGGGCACGAGTGATAATTCCGTCCCCAGGAAGACAGGCACTTTTACAGCAGTTGCACCAAGGTCATGTGGGCATTACCCGAATGAAGGCCTTAGCCCGAAGTTATTTTTGGTGGCCAAAGTTGGACCACGAGATTGAAGTCGTTGTGAATGAGTGTAAAACATGTCAACAACATCGCAACTTGCCGGTGGCGGCGCCACTACATCCATGGGAGTGGCCGAGTAGACCTTGGCAGAGACTTCATATAGATTATGCAGGACCTTTCATGGGGGCCATGTTTTTGATAATCATGGATGCTCTTTCGAAATGGATGGATGCCTATCAAGTCAAGACACCCACTTCCCTCGTTACCATTGAATGCTTGAGGAGGAGTTTCAGTAGCCAAGGACTACCAGAGACTATTGTATCCGATAATGCTTCATGTTTCACGAGTGAAGAGTTCAAGGGTTTTCTGAGGAAAAATGGCATCGTACACATCACCTCAGCACCCTACCATGCAGCTACGAATGGTTGTGCTGAAAGGGCGGTTCAGACTTTTAAAGCCATGATGAAAAAGTCTGGAGAAGGAAGTATGGCAGCAAAAGTGTCAAGGGTGTTATTCAATTATCGTATTACACCACAATCTACCACGGGTTTGTCACCTGCCGAGATGTTGCAAGGACGGAGATTGAGATCCACGTTGGATCTAGTGTATCCAAATGTCTGAGCTAAGGTGGAGGGGACCCAGTGGAGGCAAAAAGAATGTCATGATAGACGACGGAGAGAGCGAAGTTTTCTGGAGGGAGATGCAGTGATGACGCGAAATTTCAGTTATGGACCTAAGTGGATTCCAGGGTTCATTGTCAAGAGCACAGGTCCATTATCGTACCAGGTGAGGTTGAATGGAGATTTCGTGGTAAGGAGACATGTAGACCAAATTCTGCGGAGCGAACAGAAGAAGGACGCCATGGAACTGCCGGCCTCGGAACTACCGTTAAGTTCGGAACCAGGGCTCGCAGTGGCAGGAGGATCGCAAATTGAGGGAGACCGCCAGAATGTGGAAGGAGAGGTTTCTGAGGATCCAACCGTGCCAGGGAAGGACACACCGATACCTGAAGTGGTAACTGTGACACCGGAGTCACCTAAGGTGGTACCACTGCGCCGTTCTAAGCGTGTGCTGGTTAAACCTAGTTACTTGAAGGACTATCAATGTTAACAAAAGTGCATGTATAGATTACCAGCCTAAAAATAGTAGATGGTATGGTAACCAGTTAATAACTAGCCTGTTATTTACAAGTAAGTGATTAAATGCATTGTGGAACTTGCTCCCTAGTTTTGCTTATGTAGGAAATTGTGTCTTAGCTTAAAAGGGGAGGAATGTAGTATTCGGGCTGGTAATGTGGTTGTTGTACTGTAGGGGCGCTGTGGGGAATTCAGCATGTACTGTTGGTTCTGTATTCTCTGGTAACTTGTTGGTTCTGGTGGATGTATGACTTGCAGAAGTTGTGAGATGAAGCATGGGTGCGCACCTGGAGGCTCTTAATAAAGAAAGGCCTTACAACTCCATAAACCGTGTGGTCTCCTTATTTCCCAGGATATAACATTCTCCTTCAGCATACTTTTCCTATGTACCAAAATGCCAGTACAGAAAGGTACTGTAGCACTTTTTCTTTGTCTTTTTTTTTTTTTTTTTGCTCTTCCCTCAAAGAGCTGAGGAGGGAGGGGGTGTGGATTTGACTGGAAGGAAGGTCATAGACCAATTGGCTTCTTACAGTAAGGTGACTCCCTTTTTTTGCTCTTCAGTTGAAGCACTGAGGGGGCAGTGCTTTGGGGACTGGCACCAGACACTAGATGAGAGCTTAGTGGTTTTAACTGTGACAGGAATACTTAAACAGTAAAAAAAAAAAATGTTTGTGGCTGGACATGATGCAGTTTTGAAATGGCTGAGGATGACAGCCATATTAATAATTTTAAGTCTGCTGTGGAAGAAATAATAACTTTATCCAGTGACAATTCCATATGACAAAACATTGCATTTATATTTTGCACATTTAGTGCCACAATGTACAGACACTTGCACAGATTTGTAGTGCCAACTAAATCATCTGAAAGAGTCTTTCAAAGAGACTGTAAAGACTTTGCAAAAGTGTTTGGTGATTGCAGTACTATTAGATGTATGTGTATTGAGTCCTAAAAAACAGGTGTGCATGTGATGAATGCAATGAAAATATGTGTAGGAAACTGATTCTTGAGAAAGGTTTGTCATGTGATCAAGAACTAAAACATAAACATTATGAATGAAAATAACAGAGTAGACTTAAGGCAGGCTGCAGTGGAAATAGAAATTAGAAGTATGACAGGCCACAGTGAGTGTGCTGTTAACAGAATGACTGTTAAACCTACTAAAAAGTAAGTATGCTGTCAACATGGCACAGTATCACAAGAAAATGAAGTGTTTTGGTTTATCTGGCTTAAACCAAAAGACCTCGAAATTGTAGTAAGAGTCTGTACAAGTAGAAATGGCAAAAATAAATTGAGTTTGACATGCAGAATACATGATGGCAAGCTTAAATCAAAATGTGAGTACAAAATGACAGATGCAGGAAGAAATGATGGGCAAACAAAGGGAAGTCAGGCACAGAAGATGAATATTATGACCAGAACTGGGCTTAGCAAATGCAAGGCCCAGTTTGGACCATTTTGTTGTGGTCCTCTCACTTGACTCCACCCTACCATCCTGACCTTCTCTCCATGCCGAGTTCTTGGATTTAAGGCTATTTCAGAGTACAAATTGAGAATATATGCTATTTCTGAATATTGCAAACAAAACAAAATGTTTATTTATTAGCTTATGTTTTGTCATAAGATGTTAAAACAGAAGTAAAGTATTGCACTCTTAGATTACCTTCAGATCCAGCATCTCCTGTAATGTCTCTGTCATGGTCTGTTTAACTTACTCTGGCACCTTATAAGGAGCCTGTAAGACAGGCTTCTGAGGCCCTGTGTCTACATGGTGCATCATCAGGTGGGTGCGCCCTAGATGACCAGTAAACAGGTTCCCAAATTTCTGTAGAACAATTAAGTACTATGCACACTCCAGCATCTTTGGGAGATGCTACAGACATCATCAAGCAGACCATGCTGCTAAGAAGGCTCATTTTAAAACATGAAACCTGGTGAAGTGAAATTGTTTGATTTATCACAGTCCCCAACTCTCAGCACCCATTCCAAATGTCATTGGTTGAGTCAGGGAGTCAGTGGGGCTACAGTTAATGGTTGTGGGATGACTGGCTGAGGATGAAAAGGGAATGAGCAATGTCTAATCTGCATTATACATTCTTATCTCATATTAGCCCTTTTTTCCATTGCAGGCTACCAGTCATATCCTGCACTAGATTTGAATGGTTTGATTTCCTGGGTCTATAGCATGTCATCGAAACCTCCATTCATTGAACACCTCTTTTGTTGAACGACCGTTCTGTTGAAGTTTATCCTACAATAAGTAACCAGTGGGCCAACTTAATGACCACATCAAAAACAGAAAAACAAAAAACCCACCCTGGTGGGGGGAGTGTTGTGCCCCCCACACTCCCCCAACTAAATATACCAACTCTGAGATCACACTACAGTGGGAAAAAGGGAAAATTCCCAAAGATGGCCCAATGGTTACTTACCATGGGAAAAACTTTGATGGAACGATTGTTCGACGAATTCAGCTTTCAGTAAATACGGGTTGATGAAGAGGTGTTCAATGGATGGAGGTTTCGACAATATGACATAGATCTGATTTCCTCACCCAGTTAATTCTCATATCTTGCTGCCATCAAGTTGTTACCACAAAGCCACAGAAAACTGTTTAATCTTCTCAAAATATTCAACAGTAATAATAATAATAATAATCTCAGGCCCTTCATTAGAAACATCATTGCTCATAATAGCACCTCATTAATAACTCTTTTTGAAAATGTATTTCTTTTATTTATTTACTTGTTAAACTAGATAAGAGGAATAATGCTTGGTGAACCTTTCTGGACATATCACAGGCCACAAGTACAACAGTAAAGATCACATGTAGAGTTAATTTAGAGTAAGCACTTAACATCATATTTTATCAGGTGGGAGAAAATCAGAATGCCTAAAAGAAACCTACATGAGTGCAGGGAGGATATGCAAAACCTACACAGTTTGTTCAACTTTCTGTAATACGCTGCCCCCAACTAAAACTCTTTCCTGGTCTACTCAAACCATTTTCTGAGTTTAAGTTTCTGCTTACCTTCTGTTTTGTATGTGACTAAAATTATGACCCTTTGTAGTACATTTATAAGTCAAACTGTTTGTTACTATTTTTTTCAATTTCAGACAATTTTATTTTATTTTATTTTACATTTGTTTACCGGGAAAGTCCGACTGGGCACAGGTCCATTTTCAGCGGAGGCCCGGGGAGAAAAGCTCCAAATAACAATAACAATACAGCAAAAAAGGGAGAAATTTGGGCATCATATAAGAGAACGCATGAGCATAAATATTAAGAATGCACACAAGCATATGGGTAACATATCAGAAGACATGTGAGCATACATGATAAGAGTACAAGCAATGCTACATAAGCAGAGATTATCAGTTATTCATTCTAAGTCCCTATTATGGTAAGATGGTTATTCATTCTGTTTAGAACAAAACAGTGATAGAAGAAGTTGACCAGTGCTGTAAAGGAGTTATCATTGCATGCACAGATATGCAACAGGTCTCCTTGTGGCAGTGCAGTGGTCTAGATCAACCTGGGGAGTAGCAAGAGCAGAGCCAGTTATTTAAATAGTGGGTTTTGAGGAGTTTATTAAATTGGAAAGTAGAGGTGGTAGAGGTTAAGTGGCTGGGAGTGAATTCCAGACAGACAAGTGAATCATTTTTCTATCTACCTCTGCCTCCTACTACTGAACACACACCTCATGTTTGAATTGTCTGGGACTATTTACTCCTATCTCTGAATGCAACATGTTTTTCTATGTCATACTGTTGAAATGTAACTCTGTCATAAGATTATGTGATCAGAAATGACATCACACTACAGCTGTTATTCATTTATTATATATTTACTAGTATTTGTTTTCACGTTATCTGAGACTGACTTTCCCACAGTTATTTCTTGTAACTGCATACAAGAGCAACCAGACACAAACTCGATGTCAGCAAAAGAAGTAAAAGAAAACATAGTACCTCTCCATCAATCTTCAAATTAATCCCGGCCTTATCTTCAGAGCAATAATGGGAGTGGTCCACAAAACCAGATGGTTATCTGACCAGTTTCAGGTTGAAAACCCTATTGAGCAGTCAGCAACAACAATTGACCACTATGGTAATGCAAGCCATACAAGTGGCATAAACATGCCCTGTTTGGCATGTACCGTACTAAGCACCTACAGCAATTGGAGAGACCTCAGAGATTTCTAACAAAGATCAAGGGACTCCAGCATGTGCCTTACCCAGACTGACTAAAGTCCCTGTAACTATACTCTGTATCATATAGACTTCTTAGGGGAGACTTATGCTTTGCCTACAGAGGAATCCAAGACCCAAACCTAATGAACTTGCTGCATATCTGTAAATCAAATGTGACTAGGGCTACCCATTCCCGGGACCTAAATATGTCCTGCGACTTAAATAGGACATGCTGGAGGGGCAGATTTATCTCTCAGTGACTGCCGTGTCTTTGGAACAGGCTACCAATTCATGTGAAATAGAGCACCTCTATGACACTGTTCAAGAGGAACCTGGATGAGTGGATGGGGCACCATAAATTCTTACTGGGGATAGAGCCCACAACCCTAAATGCAATCTTGGGTATTTACTAGCATTTCTATGGTATTACATTGGGATGAAATGGCTAGGCTTAAAATAACCTCTGAGTCGATAGCCTAGTAATCTCCTGTGATCCTGTGATCCTATGTATCAGCCAGTAGTGCAGTACATGATCGGAAATGTCTGTTCCACTCACAAGAGCTATAAATAGTGTAGAAGCATAACTGTCAGTAGGAAAATGCTCTGCACTGTGCTGTGGTTCAGGCAAGCCTCGGAGAATGTATAATGCATAATGACCCTGTCATAGCCTGATGTGGGGCCCCCTGAGGGAGAGAGGCCCTATTGGACCAAATAGGTCCAACTAACCTAAGGCTGGCCCTGATTATGACCTTATGTGTTCTACTTTGTGTAGCACGAGTCAAGCTTTTGGAAAAGATACATAGACCACTCCAGAAATGGCAAGAGTGATATTTAAGAGTGAATTAGATACAGGGACTTTTCATCTATGATTTTTATGGAATATTATGAGAAACTTTTCTTACATACCAGCGTATACAGCAGAGGAATCCCAAAGGCATATACAGATGAAACAGAGTCTTCAGTAAGTCGTGAAGGTAAAAACATGCAATTTAAACTTGCATGTATGAGGTAACAGCAGAGACAGTATTCCTTGATAGATAACAGATGTCACATCGAGAAGCCTAGTAAACACCATACAAAGTCAGCAGCTGTGGTGTAAACTGCATGAGGTCTATACTATAATCCAAATTATCTGGAACTTCTGTGAATCACATTACATATTTACTTATTAGTATTTAAAGGGGTATGCCACATATCTAACATTCCCCCTATTTAGAGATAAAAGATATGCATATGGGGAGCGTGCATTACTATACACTGACCACTATAAGTTAACATTAACACATGCACATCATGAGCTATTTACTTCAAAGTCAAGTTTCTACGTCTTTAAGACCCTTTTAATAATAAACTTTTCAGCCTATAGAATTTTTTTAACTCTTTATCAGCCCCTATATCTGTTGGTTTCACCCACTGTCTGTCATATTTGAAGAATTTAAAAGAACTGCTTGCACTAGAGACCCAGTCTTCCTTGTGAGCAGTTCTTGCAACATTACAGCTTCGTTTGGAGAAAACCTCATGAGTCTCTCTTTCTGTCTCTCAATGCAGCTTGAATATCACCATTTATGCAGTCTCTATTTTCTTGCAGTAATACTGGTTGCAGCACTTTTGGTTGTTTTTATTCCTGGATCTCTGACTTTGGTGTACTTATTTTGCACAGGTTACTTTTCTTTTGATGAAATGCATAGTATCTGGGACCAGTTGCTTTACTAACAACTATAAGTACAGGCTGTGGATTTTCCATGGATTTATGGTTCTTACTTTGCCTTTACCTATAAATCTAATAGTCATCTATAGGTTCTGTCACAGTAATACCTCTATCACTGTTGATTTTTTCCAACATGTATTTTACTTATGTTGATTTTCCAGCATCAGCAGTGTAATCAAGTTAGGCAATCTGCTTTTCAGTCTTCTGCCCATCAACATTTGAGTGGGTGGGACGCTGAGTTCCTGCAGTGGAGTATTCCTATATTCCAGAAGTGCCAGATTACAGTCCCTGTAGCTTTTGCTACAGCTATTTCTAAAGGTGTATTTTATTTATTTATTGCTTGTTTAATTGAAAAGACCAACTGGGTTCAAGAACCCATTTTCAGTGGAGGCCCAGGGAGAAATGCTCCACCTGTACAATGTTTCAGTAGTCCCTCGCCCTTGTCCATTTGATTGAAGATAGTGTGAACAGAATGCTTTATGTCTGAATTCACATTTTTTTGCATATCTGAATTCCTGACTTGCATACTGTGAGCTAGTTTAAACGCCTCTTTGAAATGCTGTAATCAGCTAATTGAACCTTGACTATCACATAACCTGACAAATAATTCCCTGAACAAAACTTTTTAACAAGCAACAATTTAATGACTAGCAGGACTCCTAATCAGACATATTAAGTATGCACTTTTCAAGACAGTTCATCATTACAGAAAGTTCTGTAAAAATGTACTTGTCTTTTGGCCCTGGCATTTGAACAATTGCTTTCAGTTTTTTCTGGATCAGGTTTTAGCCCCTCTGGCAATAGAATTATGATCCATGAATTTATGACTTGCCACTAAAGTTTATATTTGCTCTTATTTAGCTTGAAATTGTGCTGCCTTAACTTAAAGGCTGTATCAATCTCTTGTGTAGTTTTTATGCGTGATCCCCCACTAATAGAACATCAGTCATATTTAACATACTTGTCAGGCAATTAGTGCAAAGAACTAAAAGTCTGAATAAGCGCTTCCTGTGCCAAGGGCACAAGGTTTAAATCTTTCTACCTTCATTTGTCTGCATTGTGACCATGACTAAGTTACTGAATCAGACAGTGCTTTGAGGCAATTAGAGATGTGAATAAGGCTCCTTAATGGTCTCCTGGAAAACATGCCTAGTAATAACCTATGAACCTTGCAAACCTTCAACTGCTTTGTCCTCAGCTTGTTGAAATATCGCTGGTGTTGACAAAATACCAAAGAGAAGTCTATGGCTCCTGTTCCTTCTGTTCTTTACTGGAAAGCTCAAGCAGGCACTGCCACAACTTGATGTGAAGGAAAGGTTAGTTTGTTTTGCTTTCTTGTATTTTTATTACTTTTACACTGTTCAAGAGGAACCTGGATGAGTGGATGGGGCACCATAAATTCTTACTGGGGATAGAGCCCACAACCCTAAATGCAATCTTGGGTATTTACTAGCATTTCTATGGTATTACATTGGGATGAAATGGCTAGGCTTAAAATAACCTCTGAGTCGATAGCCTAGTAATCTCCTGTGATCCTGTGATCCTATGTATCAGCCAGTAGTGCAGTACATGATCGGAAATGTCTGTTCCACTCACAAGAGCTATAAATAGTGTAGAAGCATAACTGTCAGTAGGAAAATGCTCTGCACTGTGCTGTGGTTCAGGCAAGCCTCGGAGAATGTATAATGCATAATGACCCTGTCATAGCCTGATGTGGGGCCCCCTGAGGGAGAGAGGCCCTATTGGACCAAATAGGTCCAACTAACCTAAGGCTGGCCCTGATTATGACCTTATGTGTTCTACTTTGTGTAGCACGAGTCAAGCTTTTGGAAAAGATACATAGACCACTCCAGAAATGGCAAGAGTGATATTTAAGAGTGAATTAGATACAGGGACTTTTCATCTATGATTTTTATGGAATATTATGAGAAACTTTTCTTACATACCAGCGTATACAGCAGAGGAATCCCAAAGGCATATACAGATGAAACAGAGTCTTCAGTAAGTCGTGAAGGTAAAAACATGCAATTTAAACTTGCATGTATGAGGTAACAGCAGAGACAGTATTCCTTGATAGATAACAGATGTCACATCGAGAAGCCTAGTAAACACCATACAAAGTCAGCAGCTGTGGTGTAAACTGCATGAGGTCTATACTATAATCCAAATTATCTGGAACTTCTGTGAATCACATTACATATTTACTTATTAGTATTTAAAGGGGTATGCCACATATCTAACATTCCCCCTATTTAGAGATAAAAGATATGCATATGGGGAGCGTGCATTACTATACACTGACCACTATAAGTTAACATTAACACATGCACATCATGAGCTATTTACTTCAAAGTCAAGTTTCTACGTCTTTAAGACCCTTTTAATAATAAACTTTTCAGCCTATAGAATTTTTTTAACTCTTTATCAGCCCCTATATCTGTTGGTTTCACCCACTGTCTGTCATATTTGAAGAATTTAAAAGAACTGCTTGCACTAGAGACCCAGTCTTCCTTGTGAGCAGTTCTTGCAACATTACAGCTTCGTTTGGAGAAAACCTCATGAGTCTCTCTTTCTGTCTCTCAATGCAGCTTGAATATCACCATTTATGCAGTCTCTATTTTCTTGCAGTAATACTGGTTGCAGCACTTTTGGTTGTTTTTATTCCTGGATCTCTGACTTTGGTGTACTTATTTTGCACAGGTTACTTTTCTTTTGATGAAATGCATAGTATCTGGGACCAGTTGCTTTACTAACAACTATAAGTACAGGCTGTGGATTTTCCATGGATTTATGGTTCTTACTTTGCCTTTACCTATAAATCTAATAGTCATCTATAGGTTCTGTCACAGTAATACCTCTATCACTGTTGATTTTTTCCAACATGTATTTTACTTATGTTGATTTTCCAGCATCAGCAGTGTAATCAAGTTAGGCAATCTGCTTTTCAGTCTTCTGCCCATCAACATTTGAGTGGGTGGGACGCTGAGTTCCTGCAGTGGAGTATTCCTATATTCCAGAAGTGCCAGATTACAGTCCCTGTAGCTTTTGCTACAGCTATTTCTAAAGGTGTATTTTATTTATTTATTGCTTGTTTAATTGAAAGACCAACTGGGTTCAAGAACCCATTTTCAGTGGAGGCCCAGGGAGAAATGCTCCACCTGTACAATGTTTCAGTAGTCCCTCGCCCTTGTCCATTTGATTGAAGATAGTGTGAACAGAATGCTTTATGTCTGAATTCACATTTTTTTGCATATCTGAATTCCTGACTTGCATACTGTGAGCTAGTTTAAACGCCTCTTTGAAATGCTGTAATCAGCTAATTGAACCTTGACTATCACATAACCTGACAAATAATTCCCTGAACAAAACTTTTTAACAAGCAACAATTTAATGACTAGCAGGACTCCTAATCAGACATATTAAGTATGCACTTTTCAAGACAGTTCATCATTACAGAAAGTTCTGTAAAAATGTACTTGTCTTTTGGCCCTGGCATTTGAACAATTGCTTTCAGTTTTTTCTGGATCAGGTTTTAGCCCCTCTGGCAATAGAATTATGATCCATGAATTTATGACTTGCCACTAAAGTTTATATTTGCTCTTATTTAGCTTGAAATTGTGCTGCCTTAACTTAAAGGCTGTATCAATCTCTTGTGTAGTTTTTATGCGTGATCCCCCACTAATAGAACATCAGTCATATTTAACATACTTGTCAGGCAATTAGTGCAAAGAACTAAAAGTCTGAATAAGCGCTTCCTGTGCCAAGGGCACAAGGTTTAAATCTTTCTACCTTCATTTGTCTGCATTGTGACCATGACTAAGTTACTGAATCAGACAGTGCTTTGAGGCAATTAGAGATGTGAATAAGGCTCCTTAATGGTCTCCTGGAAAACATGCCTAGTAATAACCTATGAACCTTGCAAACCTTCAACTGCTTTGTCCTCAGCTTGTTGAAATATCGCTGGTGTTGACAAAATACCAAAGAGAAGTCTATGGCTCCTGTTCCTTCTGTTCTTTACTGGAAAGCTCAAGCAGGCACTGCCACAACTTGATGTGAAGGAAAGGTTAGTTTGTTTTTGCTTTCTTGTATTTTTTATTACTTTTATGCCTTCTTATATTTTGTATATTGTAATTTGTTTTCTTTACACTGTGTTTTATGTGTATTCTGCTTTTAATTGCAAATTTAAACTAGGGAAGAAACCACAGCCGTGTCTCTTGTGAGTCACACAGAAATTATAAAAGGCCAATTAAGGTTAACTAACTGTGAACTGAGGGTGGAATTAGGAACTAAATCTTCTATTTAAGGGGTAAAATAAAGCATTTCAAGGCTTTACTGGAAAGCTCACTCAGACTCTGCCACAATTTGCCTTGAGGAAAAAAAAGGTTAGTTTGTTTTTGCTTTCTTGTATTTTGTATTACTTTACTGCCTTCTTCTATTTTGTATATCCTGATTTGTTTTCTTTACACAGTGTTTTACTTGCATTCTGCTTTTATTTGCATATTTAAACTAGAAAAGAAACCACAGCTGTGTTTCTTGTGAGTCACACAGAAATGAATGTTTATACCATCATCCCACCTTTGCATTGTTGTCTTCATACTGAACTGGCTTTCTAAGTTGCCTGCCACTTATGTTAATTTGACCACATATCTCCTTCCCCTCACCCCTTTCATTGGCTGTTGTGAGTAAGGACAAAATTATTTTGTAAAATCACTCCCCTTCAACTGTTTAAATTTATTGGCCATCTAATTGTATTCCATAGAACCAGAATACAAATAGCCCACCCCCTTCCAATCGAGCTTACTCTTTTAAAATTAGTGGCTCTCCACTTAGTTAGCTAAAGCTTACTTAACTACCCATTCATATCTAACTTCTTAGTGAACACTGCAGCTCTTAGGATATTAACCAATTTTTCAATCTTACTTTTAAAATCTGCAGCATCTACTCCAAGACCACCAGTTATTGGAGAGCCTACATTCTGCCTTTAGTAGTTTTCTTTGGATTAGTGTTTCTCTTTTGCTCCTGTGAGAGAAGGAGCACAGAGACAGTTGGTGCAGTGGTTAATGCTATGAACTGGAGTGCCTGTGGTACAGGATTCGATTTCCTCAGCTCTCATTTGCCTACTGTGAGACCTAGAGAAAGTCAGTTAGCCACGCAGGACTTGGGGAAGTGGGAGGTTGGGCTACGTTCCTCAAGGGTCTCCTTGATTGGAAGCCTAGTAATTATCTACATATATGCAATTACCTAATATGTATGGGACTTCCAAGATGGCTGCACACTGATTAGCAGCTTATTTTGAAGTGTGGGTTGGTATAGTGGTAAAGGTGTTTACCTCACAGATTCACAGATATTTCATGTAGACTGCTGATCACCAGAAAGCCTAATAAATGCTTCATAGATGCCAGCTTAGAATTTCTACTTATAGTTTGCTCCTGGTGAGAGATGGAGCAAAGTGCATTGATTCCTGACTGTTTCTGGTTGGGCGATGAGTGTCTGAGCTTGATTTTCCTGATTGGCCTGGTTGTTATTCAAGGGATCTGCCAGGAGAAGACTACAACAAGCCTACAGACTCTTGCATCATCTGTGACAAGACTGTGGATCACCAAACAGGCTATGACATGCTTCTCATCTTGGGACTGGTGCTAATATTTTGCTTCTGGTGAGAGAAGAAGCAAAGGACCATTGTATCCCAACAAAGTGAAACTGTGGTGAGACTAGCACTAGTAGTAGCCAAGCTGTAGCCAGTCACGTGACTTCCCTCTTTCCATCATTCTTCACAAGCTAATTACTTGTTTTCAGTAAGTACTGCTTGATTTGTACATAGTTCGTCAGGGTATACTTATTAATTTTACCTCATATGTTTAGCAGTGCCCTGTATAGACACAGACACCTTGAGTGATATTTTTCCTGTAAAAGGACAATTGAAATTTCACCAATACCTAATTGCACACAAGGCAACTAGATTGCAGTGAGAAGTACTTCCCCCAGAGTTGCAAACCGAATACTTCTGCCGTTGCTTTATATTCTCACTTCAACTGTCTAATCAATAAAAAAAGGTCTGTTGTCATAAATTTAAACTTTCCCACTATCTCTGTTACCAGCTTTGTGGATATGGGCATCCTGAAGCAATGTAGAAATTGTCTCATGTTTACTGACAACCAAATATTTGTTGATTTTCCCAGTCAACAAATGTCAATAAATAAAATAAACAACAAATAAATATAGTATGTGAGAAATGTATTTCCACAATTTCACTGGAGGCAAAGCTCTCACATAAAAGCATTTCTAATGTTAATAAGATTATCAGTAGTACATGCAATACACCCATCACACACAATTCAAAGCAGACACATAGACTCACATATGCTGAGGCACTTAAATGTAACCATTCTAAACCCCAAAGACCTCCTAGATGAAATACACATAATAAATACCCTCAGCAGCCCTGAATGCAATCTTTCAAAACAACACCCACATCAACACATACAGGCACATCTCATGGAGCCTCTACTTTTACGTCAATAATGCTAGCCACCACACAATCCAACATTCCGGTAATTGGAGACTCCATCATGAGACACATTGATGGCTGTGTCACCAGGCTGAGTAAGGAGAAAGTCACAGTCAGTTGCTTATCAGGGGCTAGGATTCATCACATTGTGCACACACACACAGATTAGTGGACCACAAGTACCAGTATGACTCCATCATAGTCCGTGTGGGTGTAAATGACCTGAAACATACCTCCCTACACTATATAAAGAGAGACATCATGGAGCTCTCAGAATATGTGTCCCAGGCTGATATGAGCATAACATTGAGCAACATTTTACCCTCTCTAAGGACAATGCCAGAATATGAACAAAAGATGACTGACTTTAATAAATAGCTTAGTTTCTGGTATCATTCAAAGCTGGTGCAATAGTTATCAGCATGGAAGGAGATGGTCAACAGACCACGTTGCTTTGCTGGGGATGGTCTGCACCTCTTCCCTCTAGGTTTTCTAATATTAGCTAAAACATTGTTTTCCCCATAGTGCCTTGTTTTAGGCAAAGTCAAACTGAAAGTACTTCCAGCATAGCAAATCAAAACCAAGAAAATCTAAAGGTATTACTGATCAATGCTAGGAGTCTAAACAAAAAACTCCACTTCCTAGAAGCTCTTTTCACCCTAGAGAATGATGATGTCATGTGGTCACTCAGACATGGTTTAAGGCAGTGGAGGGCACACCAATAGTGCAAGGTTATAATGCCTTCCATACATTTATACCAGCTACTTCACAGACCAGGACTAAAGGTGGAGGTGTCTCGATTTATGTCAGAAATAAATATACCTCAAGGCTGGTCAAACAGGACAATGCACTTGAGCTTCTCCATGTCCAAATCACAATATGCAAAATCCAATACCACTCCCTTGCAAGCTATAGGTCCCCCTCTATGACCCAGGAAACCCATACCATGTATTTAAACTTACTGGAAACACTCATCATCCAACTCAATAACATATTCATGGGTGACTTTAATTACTCCACTATTAATGGGAATCATATATGAAACCAAATGTACAGGCATAGAGATTCCTGGATATTTTTGGACCAGGTTGTCAATACACCAACCACGGGTGCAACCATAGTGGATATGGTCCTCACTAATATGGGTGAGTACTGACACCACGTGTATTGTCTTCTCTAATGAAGTCTAACGACAAAATGGTCTGCTTTGAAGAACAAATAAAATCTGGAATCCCAGCCAACCCTGGAATATTCAGGAAGTACGCTAACTTCCTGCTATTAAGTGAAAACCTAGCAACATTTTGAGCCCCCATAAACCCTGAGAACACTGCTGCCTATGTAGAACTGTTCACAGAAACCCTATGCAAGCATGTTAGTAGCTGTATAGAAGCAGCAGTTCCCACCAGGAAGAAGTACAGAACTAACTCAAAAAACAAGCCACCCTGGTGGAATCACAAAATCAATAGGCTGTATAACAGAAGGAAGAAACTCATGGCAAACATTAGGAGGTATAGCACCCAGCAGGATAAAAGCACTGCCATAAAACTAAGGATACAACTCAAAGGACAAATAAACTCTGCCAAAGCCAAATTTGAGGTAAATTTGGCCTCCCAGGCCAAGGACAAACACAAGGCATTTTTAGCTATGTTCACAACCTCCACGGCAATGCTCAGTTGTGTGCAGAGCTGATTGTAAATGGAGCCACCTACACTGAGCCAGAAGATACAGCAAATGTACAGGCCAACAAATTCAACTCCAACTTTATCCCTTTCTTCCCCTCAAACTTCTCTCAGGAAATACCATCCAATACAACTCCCCCTGCTATCACTAGACAACAGGTCCTTAATGCTCTCTCTAAGGCCAAGAATACTGCATCAATGGGCCCAGACAATATCCCAGGATGCCTTCTAAATAGCATGAAGCATAACCTATCAGTCCATCTGTTATCGCTATTTTACTGTAGCCACCAAACAGGCTTTGTGCCTCATGAATGTAGAACAGCAATGGTCACCTCTCTGCACAAAAGTGGGCCATCAACAGACCCTGGAAACTACAGACCCGTACGTCTCACTTGTCTCATATGCAAAGCCATGGAAAGAATTATCATGGAAATGATCAATAATGACATAGTAAACCTCCAGACATTGGACCCAGCAGGTCATGCCTATTCAACCTGGTGGACTTCTATGAGGGCAAAATGGTTCACTCTGCCAGCCTTGACCTGGCCAAGGCATTTGACACAATATCCAACTCAGGCATTGCTGACAAACACAAGAGGTGAGGTACAATCCCTTATGTCACCCCAGTGGATAGACAACTAGCTCACAGACAGGACCCAGGAAGTTAGAATTGGGGAGACCACCTCTACAAAGAGACCAATCACAAGTGGAGTCCCTCAGGGACTGGTCCTGGGACCGCTTATTTTTGGCATTTACTTCTGTGACTTGAAGACACAGATAGACAGTAATCTAACCTTTGACCATCATGTGTCTACAGTAGTGAGGAAATAATTCTATGATGCACAACTTATAAACAAAGGTAGGACATCTAGGTGCAAGGAAGTTATTGCTCCACTATATTCAGCATTCATCAGACCTATCATTGAGTACAGTGCCCCCTTTGGTATATACCTAACCAGCATATCCAACAAGTGGAACATCCACAGGAGTTTCTCACTAAAAGAATACAGGGTGAAAGTAACATGTCATGTGCAAACACCTCAAGGCCATATCCCTGTATTCTCTCTCCTATAGGCTGTTGAGGGGAGATCTATGCCTGGCATACAAGACATTGTCAGGCCCCACTCTGATGGACCTCCTGCATATCTGCAAAACAAACAGTACCAGGATTACCCATTCTAAAACCTTAAACCTTGCCTGTGATATAAATAGGACCTGCTGGACAGACATGTATGTATCCCAGAGACTACCTCATCTTTGGAACAGATTCCTCATCCACGTTAAGCAGAGTTCCTCCCTAGCCCAATTCAAGTGTAACTTGGACAATTGGATGAGGAACTGGAAAATCATCCTGGTTCGGCACCTATGTCTCTAATGGACACAGGCAGTCTTCAAATTGTTCATTTCCCAGGTGCCTGCTTGTAAATGTTTGATCTCCCAAGCCCCTGCTTACACTTTATCAAGGGTACCAGAATTTGTGAAAGATTTGGGATGCATGGGTAGGCTTAGAAAGGCCCTTGTGATTGTTAGCCTAATAAACACCTATGAACCTATAATGGAATATAAATGGCAATATCAGTGAATGTTGGTAATTTGGCAATACTGGAAATTTGGCACATTTACACGGAGCTGTTCACTGTGCCAGTGCCTTGTACCGATGCAAACATTTATTTTCATTACTGTGAATGTTTACTGTGCTAGTTACCTTATAGCACCCAGGACCATTGCTGCTCCAAGATCACCTGATCTGGTGCTGGGCAGCATCACTGGTTGGGTTAGCTACAGATTACACCACGTAAGCGCACTTCCCTCATCCAGTTACACACACCCTCCACTCCTATCCTTTCAAGTACACATTAGGACCTACAGCCATGGATGGGCACTTTCCTGCTATCTCTGTATCCAGCTTGGTGGACATGGGCATCCTAAGGCAATGTAACTATTACCTTATGTATACTGACTACCACTTAATTCTCAAACAGACAAATATAATATGTGAGAGATGTATTTACACATTGACACTGGAGACTAGACTCTCACATACAGACAAAAAGCAGCAAACAGGTTGTCAGTGACTCACACACATCACTCATCATAACCACAAAAGTTCACACACACACACACACACACACACACACACACACACACACACACACACACACACACACACACGCACACACACATGCACACACACACATGCACACACACACGCACACACACACACACACACACACACACACACACACACACACACACACACACACACACACACACACACACACACACACACGTGCGGAGGTGCTCACATGTAACTTACCCAAACCTCAAAGGCCTCTCAGGCACAGTTGTTAGAAACTCTACATGTATACAAACAAGACAATTCTCATCACAATACATAAAGCTACGTCAGTGTGCCTCAACTACCAAACCCATAAGGAAAAATACTCCACAACCAAATAGTCTGGATATTCTGGTTATAGGAGACTCCATTGTGAGACACACTGATGCCCCTTTTACCAGGCTGGATAAGAGATAGGTTCCAGTCTGTTGCCTGTCAGAGGCCAGAATTCACCCATAAGCACTCATGTCACTTACCCCTACGTACCAGTATGACTCAATCATAGTCCATGTGGGCATGAATGACCTGAGATCTACTTCCTTGGACTATATGAACAGAAACATGATTGAGCTCTCAGAATATGTGACACAGGCAGGTAAGAGCCTAGCATTGGGCAGCATTCTACTGTCTCCAAGGATGATGCCACAATACCAGCAGAAAATTATCTACTTTAACAATTGGCTTAAAAACTGGTATCATTCCAAATGGGTCCAATATCTGTCACCCTGGGAGGACATGGTTGATAGGCCATGCAGCTTTCCCGGGGGTGATCTTCACCTGTCACCTCTTGGCTTTTGCATATTGGCCAAAACATTATCCACCCCATAGTGCCTTTTTTTGCCAAACAGATAAACCTTCCAACATAACAAAAGCTACTCACGACAAGCTACAGGTGTTACTGCTCAGTGCTAGGAGTCTCAACAAGAAACTGCACTCCATGGAAGCTCTCCTCACCCTGAAGAATACTGACATCTGTGCAGTTACAGAAATATGGTTCAAAGTCACAGAAAGCACTCCAGCAGTGCATGGCTATAATGTCTTTCATACATTCAGACCACCCACTGGACATGAAACAGTTAAAGGTGAAGGTGTATCTATTTGCATAAAGGATAGGCACAACTCAAGACTGGTCAAACAATATGACATGCTTGACCTACTCCACTAACCATGGGAAAAATCCATTACTATATTCGTGCTAGCTACAGGTCCCCCACTATGAACCAGAAAATCTATACATCATACCTGAAGTTACTAGAATCACTCACCATCCAGTCGAATACCATACTCATGGGTGATTTTAACTAGCCCTCCATTGATACACGACCACTAACAAAGACTTCTTGACTTTGTAAATTCAAATGCCCTGGAGCAGCTAGCCTGCATTCCCACTAGGGGAACAAATATCCTAGATCTGGTACTCACAAATATGGGAGAGTGCTGCACCTTCCCTAGTGTTATGCCCTCACTAGAACAATCAGATCACAAAGCAGTTTCTCTACCCAATCCCAAAAACTTTAAGAACTTCTCTAAGGTAAATTACTCCCGTTAGGGGATGCCATAGCTAGTTTTCAAGCTCCCCCAATTCCAGAAAACAATGCAGAGGCATACATAAGATCTATGTATGACTACTTAAATAACTGCATAAAAACAGCAGTACCAGACCGAAATAAATACAGATCAAACCACAAAAACAAGCCACCCTGGTGGGCCCCTAGTATCAATAGGTTATACAACTAAAGAAAATCCTGTTGAGCAGTATGAGGGAATGTGCACAATGCATAAATAAGTCTTTCACTAGTCTAAATAAGTAAATCAGGGTGCTAGTCAAGTCTCTGAAAGCAGACTGAGGTAAAAATAGCCTCCAAAGCTAAGGATAACCATAAGGCATTTTTCAGAGGTCTATATCAGGAAGTTGAATGTTGAAAAGAGCGAACACTCTTACATCGACCCCTAATAACCAAAACCACAAAATGTTGAACTGCCGGAGGTCCAATATCGGCCTACATTCCCCATCTACTTTGGCACTAAAAAGAATCTGGAGTAAAATATGGATCCTATCTGGTTTGGGGGGAACTCTTGGATGATTCTTTTTACTAGCAGCTTTTGAACCTCTATGGCTGCTTGATCCCCCTGATTGGGTGGGACATCAGGGATTTTTCTCAGTGATCTTGGGAAAAGGGTTAAAGGGATATGATAGCCTCTGGTAATGATTCTGTGGACCCAAGTATTGGAGGTTATTTGTTGCCAGGCTGTGAAATGCAGTGAGAGTCTTCCCCCAACTGCTTCCAGAGGTAAGCAATTGGTCCTCTCTTCAGGAGTGCTGGTAGGGTTGTCCAGAGAAGGAATCTTTAGAGTCCTGGTTTTGTGGGCCACCTCTGCCACAGGGTCAATGTCTTCCATTTGAGCTTCCCCATCTGCCCTGAGGGTAGCTACCACCATGTGCATCCTGGAAAGGCCCTTCGGACTTCTTGAACCACATCTTTCCACTCCTCTGATTCCTGGAGTAGGATTGCTGAGGAGTAGAAAAATGAATGCCCACAGCAGACAGGGTCTTTACATCCTTTTCACATCTGGTTAGTTTGTCCTTTACCTTGGGGCCAAATAAAGATGATTCATCAAAAGGGGCATTGATGAAGGAAGACTTGAAGGACTCAGCAAATTCACACAAGGACATCCAGGCGAGGCGCCTTACGATAATGCCTGAACCCACTGCCCTGGTCGTACCCTTAGCTGTGTGTGCAATTAGCTGCATGGACAAATTCAATATAGACCCCAGGGTAGCCAGCTGAGAGGCAACCTTATCCTGCACTTTGTCAGACACTGCTCCCATGACAGTATCTGATAGTTCCTTAATCAGATCTCTCTAGAGTCTAGTAAAATGCGCCATGAAGTTTAAAGACCTGAGTGTGAAGGTCGATGAAGCATAGACCTGCTTTCCAATTCTGTCCATTGTGCTAGACTCCCAATTAGGTGGATGGACAGTAGAACTCTCATTGGTGAGTTCCTTCTTGATGGCAGCTGCCATCACCATGGCATCTACTGCTAAACCCTTGGTGCAATATTGGTGATCTTCAGGAGGTGATAATATTTTGTCCGGTCTCTGGGGAATAGCCTCTATGGGGTCAGGGACCTTCCAAGCCCACTGTGCGATCTGCTTAATAAGATCATCAGTGGGTGGGGGTCACCCAGGAAGTAGATGGTTGAGCACTGAATGCTTGCAAGTACATGGATTCCTCTGAGATCAGGTCTTGGGGCTTCCAGTTACCTCTCTGCTTGAGGATTTCTAGGATGTCTCCAAAGTAGACATCTTCAGGGGGTGACCTGGGGAACCTTACCCTTCATCAAAATCGTGTCCTTGGTGACAGATTCTTCTGGAGTATCTAGGTTCTTCCTCTTACATGTCTTCTTATGGGGGGGTTCCTCAGTGGGGATCTCTGAGGAAGACACCAAAGAATAGAAGCCCTGTAACTTGAAGCTTTGGTGCTTGCTGTCCTGTTCTGGAAATTGATGTGAGCTCTGGGCCAGAAGATAGGGCAATGTGACACTGTGATGCAGGAGGAACCAGCTGAGAGCCTGCAGAGGCTTAAGCTCTCTCCATAACCTGGAAGGCAGGATGCCCTGAGGAAGAGAGGGAGCCCAGATCCAAGAAAGACCACCTTGAAACCAAGGTCACACCTCACCCTCATAGTCCACCCTCCAAATCAGAAGCCAGGAGAGGACCCACAACCAACAAAGCCCCGAGAGACAAGGTGGGCTCCTCATAAAAACAGGAGCTGATCCAAGACACTCAGAACCAGCAGCTGAGTCTCCGCCCCGAGAATCTATTGGTTCCATAGAGAGAACTGAAGAAGTCAGAGCAACATCTGGTACTGAGGTAGGGATGCCTAATGGCACCAGAACAGCTGGTACCAGTGGGTCAAAGTGCTGGGCTCTGAAGCTCTGTTGGAGGTCAGAGAAGGAGACAGTGTAGGAGTCCTTGGAGAAGATACCCCAACTCCAGGAGGGAGAGGAGCCTGAGAAGGAGCAGGAATACCTCTGGCTGCTAACAGCTGATCCACCAATCTCACAATGTCTACCTCAGAGAGACTCCTGGAGGATTGAATGGACAATCCTGAAGGAGGCTCAGGTCATTCCAGAAAGGGACTAGGCAACTGACCCCTGAAAGGGTCTATGGAAGGTGAATACCCCATCCTGGGAAAAAAATTCAGATCTGGTTTCAGCACCAAGAAGGTGGGCAGACCCTGCTGAGGTGCCATTGGAGAAGTCATCACTGAGCTACAAACTAAAGATGGTGGTGCTGATGCTGGTGCTGAAGGCACCATAGTAGCAGTAGTTGGTGCCGAGGATTCTATAAGTTGTAGTTTCTGTACCTTTGCTGTCAGTTCTGTGGAGATAGTTAGAACAGTAGCCTTATGTTTTTGTGCCACCAGTGCCAAGGGGGACACAGGTACCTAGTGACTCTTTTTTTTGAGTGGGTCTGATTTTGGAGGAGAATCTGACTTGGATAAAGCTTCACTAAAGGTATATTTTAACAAACCCTTCAAAATGAGCTTATTCTGATGCTCGTCCAAGGCCTGGTTACTAAAGGCCTGGCAGATATTGCAATTTTGGTCAAGATGAGCAGCTCCTAGACAATTAACACATGAAAGATCCCCATCAGAATTGGGAATCTTTCTTCCACACTCTTGGCACTGTTTAAAACCTGAAGTGCCCTTATGCTTTTCCACTTTTTTTTAAAAAGGAAATTAGTGTCTAAAGGTAACAACTAAAGGTAACAACCAAACACACCAACACACACACACACACACACACACACACACACACACACACACACACACACACACACACACACACACACACACACACACACACAGGACAGGTGGATGGTCTACCAATGATGGTAGAGGAGGAATACCAAAAAGGGTATAAGAGAAGCAAGAAGGAAGTACCAATGATGGTACATGGTACTAAGAATTACCACAAATGGTAAGAAAGGTGATTAGAGGTATGGGGTAGAGTATCCAAACACACACAGCTGACAAATTATAATAAAAAAAAAAAAAAAAAAAAATATATATATATATATATATATATATATATATATATATATATATATAAAGCAAAAATACAAGAAATTTTAAGACTTAGCTGAGAGCAAATGCTGACACATTTTGCTGACAGAGCAGCAAACAAGATCTGAGGTAATGGAGAGAGGGGCATTATGGGTAGAGTCTTAGCTTGTGAGTTTTTTTGCTGGTGCAAGCTGTATAATGGTTGAGCCAGTTCCTAGGATCAGAACCGAATCTCCTTCATCAAGAATGAGTGAAGATTAACAACATCAGATTGGATATTACACTAAGAAATCTTCCAGGAGATTGTTCACCTGTTGGGAACTCCACAAGTAGATCTGTTTATCTTCATTCATAACAAACATTTACAACAGTTCTATCTCAGGACACCTTGCAAAAAGGCCAGGAAAACAGATACCTTTTCCTTTTGTGTGGGCAGGAATGTTTCTTTATGTTTTCCCCATGCCTTTGATTACCAGAGTCTTAATAAAGACAAAGGATGACTCTCCAAAGATACTCCTGTTGACAATGTTTTTTGCCCAGACAACACTGGTTTTCCATTATCATGCACATGAACAGGGGCTATTACCAAAAAATTCCTGAAAGAGTAAACCTACTCACACAGGAAAAGGAATGTTTAATCTACCCCAACATCCTGAACTTACACCTGTATGTATGACAGATTTTTAATCCATTTAGGCACCTATTTTTAGAGGACATGCAAAAGGTGTTAAAGGGGTTTAGAAATCTTGCAACTACAAAATTGTACTTGGCCAAATGGAAAATATTTTCTAGTTGGTGCTGTAGTAGAGACCAGGTCCCAATCAGATAGAGACTTCAGTGGTTCACCAGTATCTGTGTGAATTGCTCAAATCAGGCCTGTCTCACACATACATCAAAGGATATCATTCAGCCATTTCTGCTTGCCTGCCTTTAGACCTCCTCTTTTTCTTTGTTCCAAGTCAAGCAGTTCTTTTTTTTTAAACATCTTTATTGAATTAGCACTTGTGTCACAGATAATCTTACTTTTACATAAAAGTAATCAAGCCATATTAACAAATTCACATTTACAATCATTGTACATCACATATATTGCTGTATACCATATAACCAAAGCAACATTACGTAGATTGTTCATTTCCTGCCTTCTCTTAAGCATCATTCCTCCTCCAAAACATTTTTTCTGCATGTATTGGTCCCACGATTTCCATTTTTTTCTATGTAATTTACTCCTACCCTTTTCTAAAGATCCCAATTTCGTGTTTTTTATATCTATACAATATTCCCTACTTCAAATATAGTTGGTTTAGACTTTGATTTCCATTTTCTAGTAATTGCTTTTTTGGTAGCCACCAGATTAAACTTAGTAAGGCTGTACTATGTCTAAGTAATTCAGATCCTGTATTCCAGCTAAAAAATTATTTCCTATAGTTACACTCATTTGCTTGTCCAGTATTCCTGATTGAGTACTCTGTAAGGGATTTTTAAAGTGTGCCAACTCATTACACACACAAAACATGTGCTCCCAGGTACCTCTTTCTTCTCCCTTACACCTTCATCATTTACTATCTATCTGAAAAAAAAAAATATTTGGAGTCTGCTTAGGATATAAAAGTAAGTTTACCATCACTTTCAGGCACAAATCCTAAATCTTCTAGATTTGGTTGCATAATTTGGGAGCTATACCTATATCCTCAGTTTGTTTCAATGTGAATTGCTTATCTAATATCTCTTCCCAATTTTTTCTGACCTCCTCTGATTGATTCCTATAGTTATCATGCAATATTTTATATGCTCTGCTAGTTATCCTTTTTTTAACAGCAGCTTCTGTTCTAGATTCAATTAAAAACTCTAACCAAAGTAGGTCTTTCATTTAGGATTCCCCTAACCCTTTCTATTTAGCTTTACTCTGATATCAGTCCTTGACAGGGAAGGCATTCACTAGCCTGCAATCTATACATTTTCTTGGCATCTTCCCATTCCATCATCTTTTCTCTCTCTAATTATTTTTCCCAATATCTTACTTGGTTTCTTTGCCAACTTCCTCCAGTAAAGTCCAACCCTTTTTTTCGTCTTCTTTGTAGCCTTAATTGTAGTCATCCCGATTGGGAGAATCTCCTTTCTCCATTCCCATGTTGATATAGTTCTTAGTATACTTTCTGCTGCTTCATAAATACAATATTATTATATTATAATATAATATTCACCCTTTTTCAATTTCACCAAATATTTTGGGTTTCTAATACCATGATGAGAATGGACCCCATTCCTAAGTCAAAGTATGATTAAAGTTCTTGAAATTAGTATTGTTTCAATCTTTGATGCCAGTCGTGTTCTTCGCAGCACCGCAAGGTGCTTAGTAATGACTCCTTTTGCAGTTCATATGGCGTTACTTGTACTGGTAACATATCTAAATATTATTGTAGATTATGTTTTATAAGACCCATTGCTCCCACTGCTGTTGGAATGGTCTGGGTAGCTTTCTTCTACATTTCTCTAGTTTCTGCCTGCAAATCCTGATATTTTATAACTTTGTGTTTCTCTATACACAAGATACTGTAGTCACTGGGTGTAGCGATTTCAATGATCAATGCTACTTTTGTCTTCTTTTCCTGAACCACTATATCTTGTTTTCTCACATTTGTCTTTTGAACTGTTGGTAATGGGTGATCCCATGTGATGTAAATTTCATCAATTTCTATGATGCTTTGTGGCTCATGTTTCTAGTATGTTTCATCTACTTCAGTTTTATAATGCTTGCACAATCTCCAGTGCAACAGGCTTGCCACATTATTATGCCTTTCACTATACAGTCCTGCCATTAGTATATCACTCCCAGAAACAAGGTGAACACCTGTTTCCAATTCTGTTTTACAAAACCTACATTTGTCTGTTTCTCGCACATGTTCAATGGACTTTGTAAACCCATATGTACGTAGCCCACTATCTTGGGCCACCAATATTAACCTTTCATTTTCTGATTTGAATTCACCTCTCCTTAACCATTCCTTCATTCAATGCTGATCAACATGAGATTCTTCCAGTTTTCTATATTTGCAATTATATTTATGCATTTTCCACATTTCTTGCCTTCTTATCTGATCCTTCACTTTATATTCTTTCTTTTGTTTTTTTTTGGCACATTCAGTTGCTGCCTGATTTTTATCTACTTCTGGTTTGATGTCCATTCCTGCTTGATGTTGATATGCTTCTGCTAGACTAAGAAGGGAAGTCATTTTAGGTTTATTCTCCTCATCTTTCACAATTTTCTCTATGTTTGGGTCTTGTGAGGTCAGCAGACATGTATGCAGTCCCACGATTGCAGATCTATACATGTAATCAATTTCAAGGAGGCCCATACCTTCTTCAGAACAGGGAATATATAAACTTGTTATGCAATGATTTTTATAAATCATTTGATGAGCATGAACCATGCTCCTTGTTTCCCTGTCTAATCTATCCACCACCTTTTGCAGCCAGTCAGTCACTCCAAAACTGTAAGATAGGATAGGAAGAGCAAATAGGTTTATAGTTTGAATGTTGTTCCTAGATGTCAATGCTGTTTTCAGGATTAATTTAAATCTTCTAAAATAGTTGTTACTAAGTTTTATCCACATTTGTTCATGTTTTATTGTTGATCCTTCATCAGTTCCCAAATATTTATATACTCCCTCTTGCTCAAGTTCTTTTATACCAGATTCTTGTCCCAAACTGATGTTTTCCTGGTGTTGCAGCTTTCCTGCTTTAAAGGTTGCATTTGCACATTTATGTAGACCAAATGACATTCTTATATCATCTGAAAAAGTTTTGTCTACTTGCATTTGTGTTTTCAGTTTCTCATCTTATGAGCTATACAGTTTTAAATCATAGACCAAGAGAAGATAAGTCTTTATACTTTGCTGCTTTCTGGAAGCCAAATTATAGCCATGACCTAATGGGTCTATATTAGATCACCAAACGCTTAAAAAAGCGAACGGTGATTGACTGACCCCATGTAAGCGAAAGCTTACAATTTTGAACTGTCAGAACAGAGATTTTTTTTCCTAGGGGAAAAAAAATCGCTGTTCCAAAAAAAAAAGAAAAAAAAGGGTTGGAGGGTGGCTAAATGGTTAAGATGTTTGCCTTACAAACACAAGATGCAGGGTTCGAGTCTCCCAAGGGATAACTGGCTAGGCTTAAAATGGCTCGCAAGGGCAATTAGCCTAGCACTAATCTATGAACCTATGAAAAAAAAATACTTTAAACATTACATTAAGTGGGGGGCCCCACACCCCCCTACTTAAATATACCAACTCCGAGACCACACTACAGTACCAAAAACAGCAAAGTAACGAAGCAGCCAAGCAAATTCTTTCCCAGGAAAAGAATTTGCTCAAAATCTGCTTCGATATTTTGCCATTTCAGGCTTTTGAGTTCGAACAAGACACATTCGAAAGAATGCGCCTTCCATCTTCTAATAGGGAACCGACCTAATCTGCTAAGCAGACAGCTTAATGGGTTAAGGGCAAGGCAAAAGAGCAATGGTGACAGAGAGTCACTCTGGAATATCCCCCTTTGGATTTTTATCCCTGGAATAATAGTTTGCCCTTTATCATGGCTCAACTATAAAGTGGTTTGTCACTGTTTCATGGTTGCTGTGATGTAGTTTATCAGTGTAGGGTATATCTTATACACTTTTAAGCACTCTTTTATCCATAAATGTGGGATACTGTCAAATGCTTTTTGTAGTCAATCCATGTCACACTTAGATTCTTCCCCTTTTTACAGTTCACCACTATGACTTTACTTAATGACAAAAGATCCTTTGTTCCATATGACTTTCTTTGATTGCCCTTTTGTTCTATTGCCACAATTGAGTTTTCTTCTAGATAACTATAAACTCTGTCGGCATCAGTGCCAGTGTATAGTTTATACGTCATCGGAAGGCAAGTTATTGGTTTATAATTTTTAGTGTAGCTTGCAAGTTCACATTTAAACAGGAGCATTGTTTTTCCTGTTGTTAACCAGGTTGGTGTCTGTTCGAGGTATGCATATAAATAGTTCTTACTCATGGCTAAATCTTTGTGCAAAGATGTTAATACTTTTAACCATTCTATTATAGTATTCTGTATGACTTGTGATTCTCCTTAAGGAGCTGCATCCAAAATCCCACTCTTTCTTTATTTCTTGAATTATTCTCCACTTCATCATCATCCCTTTCTACTGTGAATTGTAGCTTTCTGCTTGTGTTATATATATGAGCCTTAACTATGTAGCTCTAAAATATCCCTTCAAATCAGGTAATCCTAAACCTCCTTGCTCTATTGGGAGGATTACTTATCCCATTTGATTCTTCCCCTTCAATGGTTTATTAATTACTATCCACAACTTTTCCTGTGGTTGATAGAATATGCCTGGTCTGTGTATTAAAAAGGGACTAATAACATTTATATTGCTTGTATTTTGTTATCCATATCCATAGGAAAGAGTTTCCAGTTTCTCATTTTTATATTAGCTTGTGTTTAGTCTCTTCCCACATATCCTTATCTGTCACAACAGAATCTTTTTTAATCCGTACCCCTAAACACTTCATTTTCTCATGTTTCCACAAATGCAAGTATTGCTGAAATAATTCATGAGTGGGTACATAGTTTATAACTATAGCCTTTGTTTTATTTTTATTAATTTTATATCCTGAAAAAAACTGGAACTGTCTCAGAATGTTCCAGCGAGATATCTTTTTTGGTTCCATCAGGTACAAAATAATATCATCCTCAAAAAAGGCCAACTTTTCTTGAACACCACACCAATTATATCCTTGAATTTCTGAGTCCCTTATTTTTTTGCCAGTGGTTCTAAATATAACACAAATAACAAAGGGGGAAGAGGACCCCCATACCTGGTTCCTCTGTTCAAACACAACTTATCAGGGAGGAACCCTTCCACTTTGATTTTTGTCTCTAATCCCATATATATATATATATATATATATATATATATATATATATATATATATATCAGGAAATGCAAATTATTCTATTTGCCTGCTCATAAAAGCCCAACTTACTCTCTTGAATGGTTTCTCAGCATCAAGACCCACCAAACAACAGTGGTATTTCTTCTATTATGCATCCCTCTGGACCATTATTATTCTATTAAAGTTGTCAAATATTTGCCTCCACTCCCAAAACATATTGATTCATATCTATCAATTTTGGCATCACTGCCATTTTTTTAGCCTATAGACAAAAACACTTTACAATCATGGTTTAAAATTGAAATATGAAGCTGGATCTGATGAGCCTTAATTGTCCTTAGATATTACAGCCACCACAGTTTATTTTTTCATGGGTGCTGGCGCCTCCCCTCCTTTTAAAATGTTGTTAAACAAAGCCTTCCAGATCTTTATCACTTTTTTTCCCTCCTAGCTTCCAAACTTCCACTGGAGCACCATCTATTCTTGGATACTTTCCTACAGATTGGTTATACATCCCCATTTTTTGTTTCATCTCCTCCTATCTTAAGTTTTAATTGTTGAGCCTCATCTACCTGTAACCTTGGCATATTTACATCTTTCCTAACTATTTCTATTTGTGTTTTTTCTTGATTTCCCTACCTCTGTGCTTTATACAAATTTTCATAAAATTTTTGAACTATCTCTAATATTTCTACAGGAACTCTAGTTATTTTTCGTGTTGTGGGCTGTCTAAGTTTAGCAACAACCTTTTCTAATTTCTGATGCCTAAGTTATTGTTCAAAAGTTTTTGTGCTCTGGAGTTATTATCAAAAACAGTTGCTTAACAGCAATTGTTTTAAACTCATGCATATTATCCAGGTGCTCCCTCATTTTCTCTTTAGCACTCTAAAGTTGATCATCTTCTTGTTCTGTGAGAGACCCCTATTCTGTGATACATTAACCTTTTTAATTTCCTCTAAATAATTCTTATTACTTCATCATAACCGGATCTCTTTTATTCATTTCTACACTATTTTAAACTCCACTTTCATTTTCTCCTATTTACTAGCTCTAGCATTTGGAGTGCTTTCTATCTTCTCTAATAACTGTCAAATAATTTCCAATACCCATTTCTAAAATTTCTCTCTTTTTATCAGGTAGGTGGTGAAGCACTATTGTGTCATCTTTACTTCATTACCCTTCATTTTTCTGTTAGTGATTTTTGGCACATGATGTGAAATAGTTATTGGA
Source organism: Protopterus annectens (assembly GCF_019279795.1). NCBI lineage: Eukaryota > Metazoa > Chordata > Ceratodontiformes > Protopteridae > Protopterus > Protopterus annectens. The sequence continues at coordinate 357,190,475 of NC_056742.1, forward strand.
TGTGTGTCAATGTTCTCAGTTAAATGCACATGCTCCTGTGAAATATAACTTCTGTCTAGTTTAGCACAGTTGTGTACCTTGAAGAATAATATGCAAATTCTCTCCATGTTTCTACCACTGATTTCATGCCTTTCAATATTTTCATAAATTCCTCCAGAAATAGATTTGCTTTAGTTTTATTTTCTTTCCCTTCTAGGTCTCTCAGATACATCCTCATTATTGCAAATCAAGTTCCAGTCCACACCTATAAGTAATATTCACTACTGAAAGCTGATTATTTCTCCCAAAATGTTAAGCTCCATAATAGCAGTTTTAGGTAGACTATAAATACTTACCAGTGTAATCCTCATCCCTTGCCAGTAGCCCCTTGCTACCACAAATCTGCCATTATTATCTTTTCCTTCTTCTATCAGTAGTGGTGCTCCTGCAGCAGTTAATATAAGTCCTCCTCTTTTACTTTGTCCCTGATATTCTGCTGAATATTCATCCTGAAATCCATTTGTTATCAAATTCACATGCTCGGTTCCTCTAAAATGTGTCTCCTGTAGTATTGCTCTTTGCACTCTGCATTTTTTAATATATTACATATTATTTACTTTTTATCTATACCTGTGAAACCATTCACATTCCAAGATAAGGGAATTGTTGCCATTATGTTAAGAAGTCTTAATCTGACCTGTTATATATGACAGCTTTTTAAATGTCTATTTCTGGCTTTTGTGATACATGTACCCACTAATGTTTGGCAAGTTAATCATTTATACAGTTTTTCTTATCATCAACATTGGAACTTATGTCACATTTTGCAAAACTTTCTGTTTTAATAAAACCCCTCAAACAAAAAACAAACACACCCTGGAATAAGTCCATAACCTATTAACTTAATACAAACACGCACAACTATGGTCATCTTCAAATAATGGAGTTTAACCCTGCTAATAGGAACATTTGTCCCAAGTACACATCTGCTAACACAGGCCTTAATTAATCTGAAACAGAGGTTATCCATGTTAAGACACATGGTATTGTCTGTGCTTCTTGTTGTTGTCTTTCGGCTTTTCCCGATTAGGGGTTGCCACAGCAGAACTCCGGTCCACTAATGATTGGCAGTAGATTTTCACGAACACCGAGATGCCAGCTCGACGTTCAACCTTCAATGAAGGCACGCCCATTTACATGTCTTTCAAATGCCCACCCAACCACAGGGAGGACATGCAGACTCCACACAGAAGGCACTCCCTGCACTCCAGCCGAGAATCGAATGGGAGGACTTCTTGCTGTGAGGCAACAATGCTACCGCTGCACTACCGCGGATGTTCATATTGTCTGTGCTTATACTTATACTAATTGGTGTCTTTTCTTTTTTATCTTTATTCCCCTCCCAGATGAGAAAATAACTTGCATGCTTTCAGAAAACATTATCTTTTATCCCTATTATCAGCTTGCCTCCATGGAAACATAAGAGGAAAAATGTAGTCCTCTGCTGCAGCCTGAAAGACAAGCTGAAACATTTATTGCTAAAAGAATCCTTTTCATTATATTCAGTGTTCTCATATTTAATTGTTTCCACTTAAAATTTGTTATGAGATAAGCCGAGGGTATTAATTTAGACATTCACCTATGCAAAAGTAAGAGAAAACATAGCTACATATATATATGTATATATATATATATATATATATATATATATATATATATATATATATATATATATATATATTTAATATGATCTGTGTACTTGCGCACCCTGTTGCCCAACTCAAAACCCCAAGATTACAGCCTATTAACTTATACATGCTTTTGTCTAGCTTTTCTTCTCATTTTGTACTGTAATGCCTACATTTTTTAATTTGAAAAAAGAAGAAAGAAAATGCTATGAGACATACAATTTATATTATGAAAAGTTTCACATAACTACTATTAAGAACAGAAATTATTTTACTTACAGCTACCTTTTTCCTTCGTCTTCCCCTCCCCTCAGTGTCCTTCCAAACATTAATGACATAAAGAGAGGCACATGCTTTTCAATTCTCCAGTCAGCAAACCTCCACTCTTTCCACTTTTTCTTATGCATCCATGTTTCACAAATGTAATCGATGCTTTGCAGTCTCACATGTATTCACTAATTGATGTATTGCTGATCTTCCTGATCATCTCCATCTTCCAAATCCATATTACAGTTTAATTCCAAGGTACTCCAGATTTTTCTGGTTAACTAATGTGCTTTTTTCTGTCTCTTCCAAGCATTTTCCTTTGGAACAGTGGAAAAGGTTTCACTTATAATGTCTCGATGGCCCACCTTTTGTTGAACAAACTTTTGTATTACCTACTTAGCCTGTTTTGCATCAAAAAAAATGACTTTGAACCTCCAGGAAAAAATATTCTGAAGAAAGCTGGATACAGCAGCTTGAATCTCTTACCAGCCTCACAACGTTCCCTGATTACTGGAAAATATTTGCTTCTGTTCTGCCTTGTGTACAGTGAATGATCATTTTCCACAAGTACTGTACTGTTTCCAGCTTTTAATACTTTGCCCATTTGCTACAGTTTTGTCAGGATCAACTCTTTCTGCTGGTAGGATTCCAGCTTTACTAGTACAGGTTTGGGCTGCTTTCTTATGGGTAGATTTCATAGGTTCATAGGTTCATAGGAGATTACTAGGCTAACAGCCTAAGGTCCCTTACAAGCCAAGCCAATATAACTCAACTTTACTCAATATAAGGCCTCTAGGGCAAGTGGATGGCATGGACTTGCGACTGTGGATTGAGTATCTTCCAGATTTCCATGCATTTGCCCATCCATTGATCCAAATTCCATTTGAAGAGGGCCAGAGAAGGGCTCTGCTTAATTGTGAATAGGAAGCCTGGTTCAAAGAGGGGGCAATCACAGAGACGCATATCTGTTTCTCCAGCATGTTTTGTTTGAATTGCCGACTAAGTTTAGCTTCCTAGATTGGGTGACCCTTGTGCTGTTTATAGCATACACACAGTGTGCCCTTTCAGTTAGCAGTTACTGCTGTGGAATGCCAGTCCATTTGCCTGTTTGTGCTCTTATAAAATGAATACAATCTGTTCTTTCCAGTTTCTGTGGTAGAGCAGAAAACCTCTGATTTTCCCTATGTGCTCTGTCCTCTAATACTACCATTTTTTTAAACATCTCTTCTTGAGCAGTCTCATACTCAGCCAACCTTTTCTTCATTTTGACCTTTGATTTTTTTTTTAGTTTTATCAGCTCATCTGAATATTTGTATTTCTATACTACTTCAGTGATTTGTTTATTTTAATAAACTCTCAGCACATTTATTTTTTTCCTTTTGATTACTGAAAGCCATGTCTTGTACCAAAGCTAGAGCTTAAACTGCTTTTTTATGAACAGCTGCAGGGTTCTTCCCATTCAATGTTTTATTTTTACTTTTTCAAGTTGATTTTCTTTCAGGCTCTCATATTTTATTCTTTGCTGGCATCCAGGTAGTGTACTTACTAGCCAGTAACTGAATTTTCTAAAAGTGACGGAATTCCTGGCCTTTGTGTTTCAGTTTCTTTTTTCATACTGGGAGAACTGTAGTTAAGCTGCTGATCAGTGTGCAGCCATCTTGGAAAGTCCTGAGTAAAGCAGTTCTTGAAAAATGTTTTGCACATTAGACCACCAAGGCCGCAGGTAGCTCCAACCCAGGATCTTAATTTTGTATTAAAGAAATTAAATTAATCCCCATTTGAACCTTCAGCTAACTCTTCCCTAAATTTTCTTACTGGTCTGTTAGTTTTACTTATTACTCCAACTTTGGCTATATGAGTATCTGAGTTGCATGCCATTGTATACTCTGAGCTCCTTTTGTTTCTTTACAGAGATAAGGTGCCTGTTAGAGCTAATCCTTTCTTCATGCCTAAAGATTTTTTTAGTTTACATTGAATCAAACTGCTCATATCCCTGCATTCTTTTCTGACCTTAAGAACAATGGCGACAGAATTTTGCATGTCTGTTGACATCCACAGACAACTCACATATTACTTGGACAAGGCAAAATATTTCAGAACCTCAGACCAGCTCTTTATTTTCTTTGAAGGCAAAAGAAAAGAGCAACCAGTTTCCAAGCAAACTATATCGAGGTGACTCTTTAAGGTAATAAGGTACCAGAATAACTTCAAACAACACAGTTCAACAGGGAAAAATAGTTTTAGTTATTACAGAGAACACACGTACATGGGAGACAAGGTCATCAAAAAGCTTCATTCTTTTATATTAATTTTGACTCAAATCAACTACATTCTTACTATATTGTTACTGCTATTCTACAGCCACTAATCAATTAAAAATGAATGCGCTTGCATTACTTTTGCTAGCTAAGGATCTCATCCTGACTGTCTATCTGAACCTTTCCATATTAGGCACAAGTTCCATATTCCATAATAGAATTTTCTGTGCTTAACCATGTTGGCACTTTTCAGGTTGGCGGGAAACAAATCATCAAAAACAGACTGAAACTAACAGAAATCCATCTTGAAATGAAGCTGACTTCAAAATAAAATATTCATTAAACATTGTTCTTTCTATTACACTTCACCCTTCAATCAGGCTATCCAGTTCTCCTATTCTTACTATAGAATCACCCCCCCCCCCCCAAATACCAGGGCACACTCCACTAGAGCTGTGGCTACTTCTGGGATCTTTTAGAAAGGGGTGAACTCTAGAACTATTATTGAAGCAGCAGCTTGGATCTCCATGCACACTTTCACTAAGCACTATAAAATGTAATCCCTTTTCAGAGCCAGAACAAGATTTGCTAGATCTCTTCTTTAGTGTCTTCTGGACTCTGGTCCTGATTCTCCCACCCTTTCTGGCTAAGCTTTGACAATCATTTCATATAGCTTTGTGCTACTGCAGTAGTGATCTTATGATGAGCAGAGTTCAGTTGTGTCCACATCCCCTTCTTTCCTATTCTTTTTACTTAGCTGTTTACTGCTGGCCATGGTGGGGTCCCAGTTACCTTTGTATCCTTTTTCTGGCATGGCATAAGTGGATATTATTTGACATTTCTGGACATGAAATATCTTTTGTCTGCAACTTTTCTTTCTGTGGTAAGAAAGATCTGAAATATAGTGCCCATATACCACATTTATACTAGTATGCGCTCATGCTTAAGCAGACTTATGGTGCATGAAGAAGGTACCTGAAAACTTTTGTATACTGGTTGGATATCCAATATCCTTAGCAGGTTACATCCCATATTGCTTTATGCTGTTGCAACAGTTATCCATTTCAACATTTACTGTTATGGCTGGTTTATTTACACAACTGTACTCTTTATGTATGTGTTGCCTGAGATATTTTATGCCAAGAAGAAAATATCTAAGACAGAAATACTAGATGTAGAAGCTTCAGTTTTTACAAAGTTTATAGAATTAAAAAAATGAAAGTGCTGGAAAACAAATTTATTTCTACATAGTTTAAATGATTTGTAGATTGATTTTATTGATTTGAAAACAGAGAGTGAATATTTTGCATTTTACCATGACAATAACAAGTTAGCTTTAAAACATTTTGGACTTGTTTACATTCTTCTTCCTAATAAGTAGTCCCTAGTATTCATATGGGGCTTCGTAATGATAATATAACATTTAGGAAAAAATATACAACCAAGCAGACCAAATGTGGATGAAATTATTGCAAATATTTCTACTGCAACCATATATTTTCCTTTAGTACTAAGGTATGCAGGAACAAATGACATCCAAACGCTAATACAGACCAACATACTGAAAGTGATGAACTTAGCCTCATTGAAAGTGTCAGGCAGCTTTCTTGCCAGGAATGCAACTACAAAACTAATACTAGCTAGAAAACCCATATATCCTAGCATGCACCAAAAGGCAATATTTGAACCTTCATTGCACTGAATTACTATGTTCTCATCTTTTGATTTTAGATCTTGTTCAGGAAATGGTGGAAATGCAGTAAGCCAGACTGCGAACATAATAACTTGAATTAAGCAGCAAGAAGCTACTATTGAATTGGGTAATTTTGATCCAACCCACTTTTTTAATTTGCTGTTGGGCTTTGTAGCATTGAAGGCAATGACCACTGTGATTGTCTTAGCAAGGATGCAGGAAATACTTGTGGAAAAAATAATGCCAAATGAAGTCTGTCGTAACATGCAGTTTATCTTTGTAGGCTGACCAATAAACATTAAGCAAAACATTGTACACAACATTAGGGATACAAGGAGCAGGAAACTAAGATCGCGGTTGTTGGCTTTGACGATTGGAGTCTCACGAAACCTGAAAAAGATACAGAGTATACAGGCTGTTATGAAGGTGCAGACAAAGGCAGCTGAAGTCAGAGTAACCCCTAAAGATTCTTCATAAGTGAGGAATTCTATGGTCTTGGGAAAGCATCTTTCTCGAGTGTCACTGGACCATTGATCATCAGGGCATCTAATGCAAAATGCCATATCTGAAATAAGATTTAAACATTATTAGACTCAGGATACAGCAAATATAGATTTCATTTTCATTTGTTTCAGTCAAGGAAATGTGTGAGTTCTACTACAAGTGAAAAATAAAATGATCGTTGGTAATATATTCCATGATCAATTACACTTGAAGCACAGTATTATAAAACTAAAAGTAATTTGCACAATAGGTACAAAAAGTACTTAATCTAGCAGTGACAGCAATATTTCATGGTTTGTATTTCTTCTTGAAATCAAGTTGACTGACTATTTCTTGGCATTTTATATATCATGTTGTAAGTTTGTACTATTGATTAACTACCAAAGGTATGTAATCTCAGTTGTTTAAAGATATTTTTGCTTGAGTGGTGTATTCCATTATAGTTATTGTATGTTTGTGTGTGCTTCAGTGCAGGAATCACACTCTATTACAAAGTATGTCACTACATAGGGGGCACTGAATCACACGGGGAGCATATGAGAAAGGAGACACAGATAGTAGCAAACATGACGGTAAAAAATAACATAATATGATCTTTGCTGATTAATTAAATATACATAAACTACTGTGAAAGACAGTAGTGATTTGTATTTTCATATTGGGCTACTCAGGCAGGTACAGCCTCAGCAACAGACATGAAGTAAGCACTAAGTTCCTTGAAAAAAAATACTGATTGGAGAAACTGATATCTGTGGCCTTGTGCTGGCGCACAGTCAAATGGAAGGGGTACTCAGTAGAGATCACCGGTGATCCATTACTTAGGTAAGAGGCAATTCAAGGGCTGTTGTAAGCAATGGGAGTATTAAAGAAATAAAATATATATATTTTTAGAAAACAGGAGGAACAGGCAACCATGGTAAGCAGCTGCAATCATCTCACACACTGCACAGGAAATAGGCTTTTTAGCAGAATAAGCTAAAAAGCTTGGGAACCAATACAATGCTGAGAGGAGAGTTGCAGAGAAAATGTGGAGAAAAGGACGTATGAGGTATAACAATTATAATAGGAATACCATATTTTAACAAAGATAAAACAAAAGAAATGCCTTCTCTTATTTGCTTTATTATTATGACCATTAAAATGGTTTATTACCAGTTACAGTAAATCTAATAAAGAAACATCCAACCTCCAATACAAGTACATATTCTCAGTAAGCTGCTATATTAACTAGGTTCTTTGTTAAAAAATCTCTTCTCTCATATCTGTATCCACAGAGTAGCTGTCCCACCCTAGATTCCTCCCAACAAGGGCCTTCAACTTCCTTTCTAGAGTTGCATTATAAGCAGCATACTGGACTTGTATCATATCATAATATTTATTTATTTATTGACATTTGTTGACTGGGAAAGTCCACTGGGCCAGAAAGTCCCATTTCAGTGGACGCACTGGGAGAAAAGCTCCACAAATTACAGAACATTTTTATCAATTAGCTTGTATATTACAAAGTGTATTAGAAGTAAAAGGAAAAGATTAACCAGTAAAACTCCAAAAATAATTGTTGACATTCTGTAAATTGTGGAATAAAATTACATTTTGGAAAGAAATATTATAAATTGTGACATAGTCGAAACAATTATTGACAGTCATACAATTTTGAAAACAGACATTATTAAATTGTAACAGTGTCGCAGCTGAGAGAAGAAAACATTGCAACATAAATTTGCAATACATTCTTGTTACATGATAATCAAACATCCAAACTAAGACTTATCTTTCTTTGGTATTTTTCTGTTATATTTGTCTTGCAGAGTATTCGTTTCCCTAGTTACTTGTAATGATGATGTCCAGATGGTAAGTAGTCATCTTTCAATTCTTGAATAATAATCTTTGAGGACAGGGAAGACAAACATGTTCAGACATGCATGTAACATCCTCTTGATATCCCTAGAATAAGGTTGAGACTGATGGGAATGCATATGATAATTTGTGATGAACAAGAAAGAAACTCTGATCAACTGCCATAGGAATATTGGCTGTTGAATGGAGCCCACACTGTCAACAAGGGCCTGCATTAGTTGTTTCCATCTGATTTCATTAATATCCATTGTCAATTATCTATCCTAGAATACTTGTGGTCTGAATCCTGCAAGGATGGTTAAAGTCTTTGTCAGTCTGGACAGTATCACATTCACAGGGATCCTCCTACTTATGAAATCTAAGTAAAACAATGTTTTAGTGGAATTAGGTTTGAAAACATTGATTGGAAATAAGGGTAGAGCTTGGTTAGGCTTGTAGGGGCCCTAGGGCCATTAGCCTAGTAACTTCCTATGATTCTTTGGATGTAAAGATGTTGCTGGATGTAAGGAAGTGAACAATCAATGGTATTTTAAAAGGTGTGTGTGTGTGTGTGTGTGTGTGTGTGTGTGTGTGTGTGTGTGTGTGTGTGTGTGTGTGTGTATGTGTGTGTGTGTGTGTGTGTGTGTGTGTGTTAGAGGTATAAAACCACACAACCTCTTCCAAATAGCCCCCCACTCCAACTCCCACAAACCAGGGTACGGTACACCAACCACTCTTTATACATTTGTGCTCCTACAGTTATGGTCAGACACCCCCCCCAAAGGAATTACAGTCCTCTGTCCCCACCTTCAATAATGAACGTAAGATCTTCCTCCACACCAAATCAAACTGGACTTGCCACAAACCAGGCCGCATCACCTAAAGGCCTCTCACTCTCGAGCATCACTCTCTCTCTCAGTCTACTAACACCTCTCAACTTCACCTTCTCTACCCTCCCCTACTGTGACTCTCATTACCTCACAATATTTCCACCATGATGTAAACCTGAAATATAATCATGTAAAATGTAGAATGTTCTTGTAAGTTGTTGCATCATGCGTTAATTGCTAAATGAATATTTGTTCTATATTGTTACTTTCTTTTCTGTTTTTGATTTGTACAGCCTACTTCTTATATGTTCCATTCTTTTATTTGTGAATTACTTCACTTGGACAGTACCTGCCAGATGTCAGTTTTTATCAGTGTACAAGCCTGGAAAACAAATGTAAAATAAAAATAAAATAAAATATTGGTTTTGACTTCATAGCAGGATGAGATGGAAGTAACTCAAAATCCAGGTCATAAATTCTGTGTTTCTGACATCTGTGTTTATTTTCCTTTGCAAGGTGCAAACCTTTGAGTGGAATAGAAAATATCATGTTAGACATAGCAAACCCTATGGTCTGTGGCGGGACTGAAACATTTTGGATATTTTCTAGCATGTCCAATGTCTGCAGTCTGATCATAGCTGTAAGAGCATTTCACATTCTCCTTTTGAGTTTCTTCACCACAGCTGTTAGCAGTAATTGAGTAGCTGCTTGTGTTGGCAAAAAGGTCAGTTTACTTCTCTTGTGAATAGCTAATGAACTCAGTGACTGTCTTTATAGATAATCCTAGCTGGCTGTTATCACTGAGGTGTTAATGTGCTTGCTCAGCTGGCTGCATAAATATGTGGTGTCACTGTGAAACATTATTCAGTGCAGATGCGTGTTAAAGTGAGGTTTATCAGACTACGGCTCTGTTTTAGTACATTGGACACTCACACATAATACATTTTGCAGTCACTTTTGAATACAAACATTTTCTTCTTGATTTGCTATATCGGATAAAGCTTTTATATATAAGTCATTATTACAGGCTACAAGGTCTGGAACATGCGACATTTATGCATTTGAAATGGACCTACCACTCTGGTTGGCAATCTCCCCTTTAGAGCAAAGACTACAGTAGAAGCAGCAGTTAGGCTGTCCCTGTCGCACTACGTTTCTGTATCCAGGGGGGCAGCTTTCACTGCATACAGATCGTGGAACCTAATTATCAGAAAATAGCAGAAGTTATAGATATTATACTGTACGAAAATTAACTAAAACATATTTATTTTATTTTGCTTTATTTATGTTTTGATAACTGGGATGCCCATTTGGGTTGTGACTTGTGACCCATTTTTAGTGGAGGCCCAGGAAGAAAAATTCTAAAAACAGCTAATAATCATTCAGTTATTGTTAATTCTTCCCTAACATTGGAATCATGTAAATCCACCCAAAGTTTACCTTCTCAGATTAACGTCTGTACATATTATACTGTAATTGTAACTGTTTAAAATTGTACCTTTTCTTGAACAGTGTTGGACCTGCTTAAAATGTATATTATGTATGAGTGATATTATTACACTGTGACTACTATGTGTTATTTTTCATTAAGTTGGTAATTTCATGTATCCCATGGGCTGAGCCTAAAATGGTCCAGGAAGAACAGTGCACTACCCCAGTCAACAGATATCAATAAAATAAATTAACAAACAAATAAATAATATCATGTAAAGTTATCAAACAACACCTCTATATTATAGTATTAAAACAAACAACTTTCTTAGTACACTATAACAACATATATCACTTCTGTTGCATCATATTATTGCTAGTGTTCACGCTTAATCATTTTGTACATGCATACAATGATGAGAAAAGTTTTCTAACATGAAAACAAAGGATGACTGAAAATAATTAAAGACGTTTAATAAGAATGAAAACTGGCATCTTATATAGAAAGTAAAATGAATGTAACATTTACTGTATGGGAAGAGACGCTGTTTTAACAAGCAGAAAGAAAGGGTTACAGTTTGCCGGTACAGGTATGACAGCTCAAAGGTAAGTCAAAACTTAAAATGGAAGAGGAAAAACAGAAGCATTTACAGTTTATCCCAGTTAGTTGTTTTGGATTATGTTGGACACAGTGGGCAGGTAGTTAAAGTAGATACTGGAAGAACTATTTATAGGCCAGATGGCTTACAAATGTTTTGTTTGAGGTACATTTGCCCATAACTAATTCTTAGGCTTTTAACTGTAATAGTTTTGCCAGTTATAAGCCGCTGCTAATATAGGGATCTTGAGGTTTTAGAAAAATGGAAAATGTATACTTTGAACAAATATTTATAATCCATTTAGATAAAGTAGGAAAGAAATAATTATTATCACCTAATGTACACACACACACACACACACACACACACATATATATATATATATATATATATATATATAGAGAGAGAGAGAGAGAGAGCATAAATATAGATGTAAACAGACAGAGATATAGATATAAATAGCAAAATATGATATTGGTTTTAATGAAATTTTCACCAATGATGCAGATGAACATTAACATAATTTTCATTATTATGGATAACATTTGCAACTTAACTTGATTTTTTTAGGTATTGACCTGGTTGCTTTTTGAAGGGTTCTAACTTGTCCACTTATGTGGTTGTTGATGGCAGCTTGTCTCAGATGTGACCTACACAGATTTTGAATATGTTGTTGATGGTTATGAAGGTCGCTATTTGAATTATTTGTCAGAAGCTTAGATTTTTGCTGGAGTTATATGGCCTGACAGCTGTAATGAAGGATATTCTAGAGCTGTATTCAAGAATTCATAAGCATTGCAGAGTTGAAATCAATAAATCAATAGGCATCAAACAGTCTGGAGTTGGCTAAGGGTGTGACCAATTTTATTTTTGCAGTGTGACTATGATAGTGTCTAATCCTGTACAGACTCCTGAAAGTTTGGTGACATAGCATGCATTTATGCAGCTATGCAGTATGTTTATGAACAGCCTGACACATGAGTTGCAGATGAAGTATTCACTCTTTCGGTTTCAGAAGGTGGTTAGAATGGCATTGAGTTTATAACTGTTACGTTCATTTAATACACCACCTTTGTGGAAGAGGATAATGTGGGCTTCCTTCCAGGCAGATGGTAATTTCCCTTACTGTATACAACTGCTAAGTATTTAGGTAAGAGGTACAGTAAAAGAGTATGATGCTAGTTTAATTAATTTTGCTGGTAAATTGTTTGATTCTGCTGAACTCTGTTCACTGATTTCTTGTAGTTACTTGTTACCTGTAGAATCACTAATCTTCTTGATGTGGATCACTTTTGAGGGCTGTAGAGTGTTATCTTGCATTTATGAGGATGATATGGATGTAGTCGGTATAGTATTGTCTTGAAAGTTATTTAATAGTTTTGTGTTATCCTAATCTGTGGTGTTGGGTAGAGAAGAGGGAGCTGTGAAGTTTTTTAAGTTTAGCAATATATTATCATATGCAAACATATTTTTGGGGTGGTGGTAGGGTGTATTACTGTGTTAGAATAACTTATTTGCCATATTACTATTATTATTTGCATTTGTTCTGTAGATGTTTGTAGTTTTGAAGGTCAGGTACTGAATTCTTGGAAAATAATTTTTTTCTACAAGATTGTTTTTCCTCTCCATGCTTGCCAGCAGTCAAATCCCCTTCATACTGGTCTTGAGCCCATTCATTCTACTGCCATGTAACGATTCTCTGGCATAGAGGCTAGAGGCAGCTGAAGGAGACCATCATTCAATCAGTCACCCAAAGAGGTGCTGGCTTTAGCTGCCTGAAGCAGCTTAAGAGGCCATTATTCAGGCAGCTAGTGAAGGAGGTGTTTTGTACCCTTGCTTGCATCCAGTGATATGAGCAGTGATGGCATTTCCATTATGACCCTAAAGCCATCCCCTGTTGGTTGGTGAGGGCAGTCAAATCACCAGAATGGCCTGCTACTCCCTTCACTGCATGTGTATGTTCCTATCTACATGCTGATGATAGCTGCCATCTCTTGGTAAGCCAAGGAAGGCCTTGTCCCTGATAAATGGTTGAAACTCCATTATGTGTTGGCTTCCACTTGCATATGGCACAACAGCCAACCAGACCACCACTCTCTCTGTTAAGGTTATAAGGAGTTTATCCCTTTATGCCACCGAACAAGGCTGGCCTTGGTAAATACTGAAAACGATTTGTCTCTATCATTAAACTTTGTGTTTTGTGTGTCATTCAAAGTTTCACGTAGTTAGTTGTGCTAATGAATTTTTCTGGACCTAAGCTATCAAGGATACCTTTTACACTGGTATAAAATTAGTTTGGTGGTCACTGATAGAGTCAAATGGAGTTTCTGGCTGAGGAGATGTAGCAATCAAATGGATGATTTAGCAGTTCTTGTAGGGAAGTTGATAATTTGGGTATGTCTGTAGAGTAGTACAGGTGTGTTATGGCATGTGGTGGAATTGCAGTTAATACTAAAATACCTGCATAGATCACTTTTGAATTTGTCTTATTGAGAAACCAATTTTGTGGCTCCTTGTATATGTTTATGAGGTTATTTGGGGTTATATAGAGGACTAGAAGTTTGATTTGTTGGGTCCTAACAGAACATTTACTCTGACAAATTCCTTATTTTTATTTTAGGTGTATTCATTTTCATGTAGGGTGCAGTCTAGATGCTCTTCTGTTAAAATGACAAAAGAGACATAACTAGGGTGGGGCAAAGTAGGCCACTGCCCCAGGCATAAACTGTTCCAGGGCATGATTGGCAAGTGCTGATGGGGATGAAGTACTGAACCAGCATTCATTTATGAAGCTGCAATGATATTGGGGTTTCATAAAGTGTGCTGGTAACTGTAACAAGGTGTTAAAGTTATAGCAAGGAGCTTGCTTCAGTTACAGAACTAAGTGCAAGAAAGACCCAGCCAAGCTGGGTTTAAGCTGTTACTCAGTGAAGACTCTAGCTTGGCTTCATACCCAGTTTTACATTTTTAAATAGTGTTTTTAAGTTCCTTAAAGCTTAAGTATCTTCCAGTTTTGCTTTTTTCTCATCTTTTCCCATACTTCTAAGACAGGATCCTTTTCCTTTTGATTTGTTTTAATTTGGCATTTCTGTAGCTCCTCACGCAGTTTATGTAATACTTCCATTCTTTCCATATCTTTCTTTTACATTCTCTTTCTTTTGATAATCCAAGCATTGTTGACATTTGTTGCAGCTGTTCTTTCTTTTAATAAAGACACTTTTTTTTTGCTTGTACTTGTATCAGTTTGCTTGGAAAATTTTAAGCTTGCAGTTTTGTTTTCTGTTCCACCTTAGACAAAGAAACCATTTCTTACTTGGAAAAAACAAAGTTTCTTGGTGTGTTTTACTTTTCAGTTGTTCAAAGCCAGCTGCTAACCTTTGGTGACTTTCTTGAAAATGATACACAACTCTTTATACTGCTGTAAGATCATTGTTTGTGATAATCTATTTCATCTCCATTTTTTGAAATAATTTCCTCAAGGTTTATTTTCTGTTTTGTTCTATGTATTTAGGAGCAACACCATCCGGTTGTGGCTTTTACAATTCTCACAATATGCCTGGACAGTTCACAAAAGCTTGGGCTCCTACCTCTCATGCTATACATCTGACCTATGACTTATGTCCAAGACTGTGTACTGGTACACAAGGGATGTACAGCCATGAAGTTCCTTAGAACTTTCTTGCCTCCAGTCTGTAAACGAAGACTGTGTCTCTCACTTCAGTTTGTTAGCCATACGGCCTTTGCCAGTTTTCATTCATTGTGGACAGATAAGTATCCCTGTTGGGGACCCTTCCTATTTTACTTTATTTTTGACTGAAATTGTTCAACTTCACATCAGCCAGGGAAGGAAAATATAACTGCAATCAGCAGATTCCCTATAACAATCATCACACTAAGTATGTATTCTGTCTGAATCCTGAACATAATTTTGGTGAGTGATCTATTTTTAAATCTTTCGCCCCTAAAACAATGAAAAGTCATCTAACATCTATAAAGATCTACATTGAAAACCAGACTTAAGGGGCTATCACAAGGCAGGATGTTCTCTGACTCATCACTTCTGAACATCCCTTTGTAGGTCTGTAAGAAAATTAAGAAGACTAAACTATTGGAATTTATCTGGTCAGAGTTGGATGTCTCTGTTGAGGCACATGATAAGCTTGTAGATCGTTTGAATTCTTTCCAAGCTCTCAGTGTAGAGATCCATCCAGAGCCCCATGATATGCATCATTCAGGCATGTCCCACCTGACTGCTCAGATGTCTGACAAGGGGGTAGGCAGCTTGGTTATTTGTGAGGGACCTGATGGCATAGATAGATTATCATTCAAGAGGACATCCTGGGTACAGTTCTAGAGGTATATCAAGAGCCTGCCGCACCTCAACTTCTGCCTGCTGATACTACTAAAAAGAGAGAGCAGAAGACTAAGCATAGCTCCTCTCCTGTTACTCTTCTTCCTCTGATCCACAACAGTGGTTAGTACATCTTTTTTCAAGGGCTATTTAAAGCCCTTTTGTCTCTAAAGCCTCCATAATTCTCTAATACTCTTTATTCTACCCCATCAGAAAAGGCCTTCACCTTTGGAGCATAATAACATCAGACAGTTGGGTTTTGAACATCATTTAAAATGGGTACAAACTTTCGTGAATCCTCCCTCCATTTCCATCAGTAATTCCCTGGGTATCCTCTAACCAGCAACAGCTTTTTCTTTTGTAATAGTCCTGAAGTTATTTCATCAGAGGACCATAGAATTGGCCCATCTTCACTAAAAGAACAGGGGTTTTATTCCTGGCTTTTCCTTGTACGAAGAAAAAAGCACATGTGGAGACCCATTTTGAGCTTATTTTTCTAAATATCCCAAAATTCAAGATGTCATCTCTCCAAAGCTTACTTTCTATGATTCTTCCACACAACTATCTGATTATATTGGATCTGAAGGATGCATACCTTTCACATTCCTATTGATCCACATCACAGAAAATTCTTAAGATTTTGAGCTTTGGAATTAAATTTTTAATTCTTTGCTTTGCCCTTCAGTCTTTCTTCAAATGCTGAGTATTCCCAAAATATCTAGCCCTGGTAGTACAATTCTGCAGACGCCAAGGCATCCACATCTACCCTTATTTGCATGACTTTTTATCCAGGTCTATATTAGGAAATCTAATGTTTAAAAGAGTGAACGCTCTTACATCGACCCCTAATAACTGGAACTACAGAATGGTGAACGGCCGGAACAGTGATTTTTTTTTCCCAGGGAAAAAAAATCGCTGGGCCATTGCTGGGATTTTACCATTTCCTCCACTGTAGTGCGATCTCAGAGTTGATATATTTAAGTAGGAGGGAGTTTGGGGGCAAAGCCCCCACTTTATTTTGTTTGTGGATTTGTTTTTTTTTTTGTTTTGTTTTTTTGGAGCAGTGATTTTTTTCCCCTGGGAAAAAAATCACTGTTCCGTATGTTCAGTATTGTGTGGTTTCTGTCTTTAGGTGTCGATGTAAGAGCATTCACTCTTTTCAACATTTTACTTTCTAATATAGACTGCTTTTATCCACAGTTCATCGTTATGTGCTAGGTTAATGACCACCAGGGCCTTTATAAACCTGGCCAGGTGATCCAAACCAGTTATGTTCCTGTGTATCATGGACATTTATTAGGATGGGGCATGTTAGTTAGGAGGTTTATAGAAGTTATGTGTGGGGAGTATGTTAGATGGGAAGCTTGTTGTAGAGCATGGGGATCCTCTGAAACACATATCTGTCTCACCATCATGTCTTATTTATATCGCAAGCAAAAGCTGAATCCTTGGATCTAGTGGTTCCGATATTGTTTATTTTGCAGATGTGCAAAAGGTCCGCCAGAGTTGAATCCAAGGATACCTTGTATGCCAAGCAGAGATCACCTCTAGGAGACTGAGTATAGAGATATGGCTTTAAGGTGATCTCTACAGGACAATGTGTTTATACCCTGAATTCTCCTGGTAACTGTTGCATATGTTTGATCAGGTACATGTTGAAGGGGGCATTATACTCAATGATGGGTCTGATAAGGCTGAATAAAGTGACACTATGATTTCCTTGGACCTGGATTCCATGCTCTTACTTGTAAGTTGGATAACATAAAATGATTTACTTACTACCTCTCTACCTTGACCACATGTCCAGGCTACTTCTATTAAAAAACACAGGATATACAATTCACAATAACCTGCTTTTTGCCTACATTTTCCTCTAAACCTGAAGAAATCCAGCCTATAACCTTCTCAGAATCTAGTTTTCCTAAGATGTCATCTGGAGACTTCCTGCATGATGACTTTTCTTTGTCAAGAAAAATGAAGTTTCTAACTTCTTACTTACAATCCCACTTGATTTTGGAAATGACCACTGCAAAGGAGGTTGTGAGAGCCCTGGGGTTTATGGCATGAGCACTACTGATGACTCTATTTGCCAAAACCAACAAGGAAGATGCAGTGGTATTTCAAATAAATTTGGGCATAGTATTACCACCCTCATCAATTTGGGGATAGTATTACCATCCTCTAAACTTCCCAATTCTTCTTCTGCCATTTATGGAGAAGAGTTGCATTGATGGATCAGCAAGATTGCACTTAATCCAGAAGTATCTTTTCTGGTCCCTACTCCACATCAGAAAGTTTCCACAAATACTTTGGACTTGGCTTGGAAAGCCTTTCCAATATGCATTAATGCCTAAGGGGTATGGTTAGGGAAAAACAGGTGCAAACACATAAATATCAAAAAATGGAAATCCTTGCCCTACAGACCTGTCACCACTTCTGGAATCCAGGAACCTTAAAAGTCCTTACAGACAATACCACAAATCATATGATATATCAACAAAGTCCTACTATCTCCACAGGCTAGCCACGATGGCTTTGGATATTGCTATTCACCACAATCTTTTTTCTTCAAGGAGCTTACATGCCATCACAGATTAACTCAATAGCAGATAATCTGAGCAGATCCAAGCATAGACACCGTAAGCTGTTAAAGACGGGGGGGGGGGGGTGACAGGGGCACTTAGTGAACTAAAAAGGGTAATTTTTTATAAATATTTGCTACCACAACATAGGTTCACTTGGAGGACATTTTAAGCTTAGCCAATTCCCTTTTTGTGCTTGAATTACCATTTTCGGATTGGTCTTAGCTATGCCCATGGCTCATAATTGTATATTAGCCCTAGTGAGAACAACTGTCATCATATCATAGATAATTTGAGGGGGCCATGTAAGGGATGCAGCATTTAGGAACTGCCTCTATCCATTAGTGGTATGAGGGGAAATTCTGGAGTGCATTTTCTATTACCCATCCTTAGATCCAAGTTGCATTTGAATATGAATGGATGAGCTTTGCTTTATGTTTATGGATAGTCTGTTCCAGAACAATGGTAGCCTCTGTGATATATATCCATCTCTCCACAACATTCAGTTTAGATATCTGGACTGAGTATTTCTGATGCCATTTGACTTGCTGATGTTCAGTAGGTCCATCTGTATTATGTCGGAGGATGCTTTGTTTGCCAGACATTTCACCTCTAAGCACTCTGTAGAATACTGAGTATAGTAATAAATCTTTGAGGTGGTCCATGCAAGACATATTGTTTAGGACTTGTATCCTTTTAGTAAGGTATCTCTGAAGGTATTCCAGTTGTTGCATGGGGCTGGACAGATACATGCCAAAGTGGGCATTATACAAAATGATTGACATAATGAGAGCTTTTTAAAGGGGGATAACAACATCTCTAGATCTCGTCACAATCAATTTGTTTATAAGCTGTGCAATATAGAAAGGCTTTCTTATGACTCTGGGCACATGTTGGTCAAAAGTTAGGTCACTGTGTACACAAGTTCCCAAATGCCAAACAATTGGATCAGGTCTCAGAGGGCATTGTCATGATTTTGACACCAGTTGTTATTTGGGACAAACCTTCTTGCAAGATGGTTAAATCATTTGGGGATTCAATAACTTCTCCTAGCTTGCAGTCATCTCAAACTTAGCTGGCCAAAGCTCTTTGGTATTTCCTTTTACTTTTGAGATGTATATGCAAAACAGAAAAAGGTCTCAGCACCGAACCCTGGGGGACTGAATTTGTGACTGGTCTCTTCCCCTGTTTTGATCTCCTGCATCCTGTGAGCCAAGTTGGCAATGCAGCTGGTGATGTAAGTATTTGCTCCTACATTATTCATCTTTTGTACTATACCTGAGTAGGGATTGTGTCAAAAGGCTTGGCCAGGTCAAGGTAATGTGGTGTGAACTGTTTTACCTTCATCCATTGCTTTGGTAACAAGAGTAAAGCTTAAAATTTACTCATGATTTTGAGCCTTTCACACTTTCCTCTAGGCTGTTTTCAAACACATTTTTAGGCCCATGCATACATGTATGCATTCCTTGATTCACCTTCCTGATTGTATTAAATTATATTCCTTGTATAATACAGCACTAGTTGTTAGAATGTGGTTTAAATCTGTAGTTTTGAACAGTCTTCCAGTAAGCAATGAAACAAAATGTATGAATAATGACAAAACAAAACTACGCATTTTAAAAAATTTCAACCATAAAAGGCCACTCAAACTTCTCATAATCCACCAATATCAGTAAATATGCAAAATGTCTGCAGAAGTAAGTCTTCTAATTAATTCCACATTTAAGGGATCTCTAACTAATGAAGAGGTTGCTGCTAGGAAACAACTTTATATTTCACTGTTTCATCTAAAAATAAATTGGCTGTTGCCCTTGAAGAATAAATTACTTATGTTATATTAAAAAATGATGAGCTAATAATATTTCAACAGGGAATGGATGGCAAACTGATAACAGGTTCATAGTTACTAGGTAACCCCTCCAAAGGAAGACATTCACAAGTCTGTAGCATCGACTCCCTTTAAAATACAACATAGTACAGTATCAGTGATCTATCTGCATACTGTGGGAGTAGAACCCACAGCCTTCTGCATCAAAATTAAGATTCTACCTGATGTGCTAACAATGCAAACAGTCTTGGAATATGCAGCACTAAACTTCTCTTCCCCTGAAGCTCTCAGCTCCTTGTAAAAATTTTTATTTAACATTTTTTTACTGGGAAAATCAGACTTGGAAGAAAGCCAATTTTCAGCAGAGGGAAATGCTTTAGATGCATGTCTTTGTAACATGGGAGGAAACCAGAGTACCCCCACCCAAATATAGAAAGGGCATACAAACTCCACACACACAGGGCACCTCAGCCAAGAATCAAACCACATAACCTCTTGCTGTGAGGCAACAACACTACCACTGCACCATCCACTTGACACAATAAAAATCTCTCAATTTCACAACAGAAGAAATCCGAAAAAAGCCAAAATGTATATGGGGCAAAGGGCTAAAACCAGGGACACATTTTATATATTGCTTGTATAATCTTAGAAAGCTGTTAAAATAGTGTTTTGTGTTACTGTGTGTTTCCAAATAAAAAGATGGTAAGACTGAAGTTTAAAGGGCTTTCATTATGATTTGCCAGAAAGCCACAAATCTTAAAAGGAACAGACCAAAGGTAGGAGCCAAACTCCCTGAATCACATGTGGTGGTGGTGTGGGTAGAAAATGCAGGACCCTGTGTCTAAGGTACAGGGTCTGAGCCCAATTACACACACACACATGAAATGTCACTTTGGAGCTACACACAAGAAATATCACTTTGGAGCTACTGCATAAAATAAATGGAATCAGCACTAAACGACTATCACTTTGGAGCTATGGCCCTTTTTGATATAAATCCAATAACATTGTACCTACAAACTCTAGCACATAAATTATTCCAGACATTAAACAACTTGAATACATCCTTGGTCAAAGCATTACACTTGTAATTATTTGCAAATGACCTCTAGAAACAGTCATCAACATCTTGGAATACTATGCAATCTCAAGTGGCACCCAATATCAGAGCCCATTCTAACACCAAAATACCTGACTGTAAATGTTTTGAAACCTTGATGACAATTTGTAAATACCATTCTAAGCAATGCCTCAAATATTTCACCAACTTTCACACTGTTCTCACACCACCATGGGAACAGCCAGCAATTCCTCGTACAGTAAACTCATGTACTGCTACTTCCTATGTTTTCTATTCTGTATATTTGAAATACAGAATTAAAAATGCAATGCGTACACTAACATTACTACAATCAAATCTGTAACAATCTGTGTACCATTTTGTGACTGGTTCGATTAAGGTGTTGAGGGAAATTCCAGCCACTTTACAGAACATAGTGGGATAAAGAAAGATTTAGGCCAATGGCAAAGTGAGCTATCTAGCTACTGCATAAAATAAATGGAACTAGTACTAAATGGCCATCACTATCACTTTGGAGCTACTGCATATAATAAATGGAGTCAGAAATACCACTTCGGAGCTACTGCAGAAAATAAATGGAACTAGCACTAAACGGCCATCACTATCACTTTGGAGCTACTGCATAAAATAAACGTAGCCAGAAATATCACTTCAGAGCTACTGCATAAAATAAATGGAGCTAGCACTAAATGGCCATCACTACCAGTTCGGAGCTACTGTATAAAATAAATGGCCATCATTTACTGCATAAGAGTAACAGAATGAAATATCACTGACTTACTCCAGAACTGGAGCCTTAGAAGTAAGCAGTTATCCACGGAGCTAACACTTGGGAGCCTTATCAGGAAGAAGTGCTTTCCACGCACTTTTGTGTTTAAATTAGTGTGTGACGTGCGCATGAGTCCTCCTCCCCCTCACCCTGTGGTTCTGGTGTCTATAGCTATAGTTTACCACCTGTTTGTCTTTTCGGCTGCCGGTAGTGATTCGGGTCGGGAAATTGAAAAAAAAGACATGCTAGAATAGATTCAGCTGAATCATTCAACTGCATCTGTCTTTTGAGCTGTGGCTTTTTTTTTTTTTTTTTTAAATGAGATAATCTGCAAAAGTGGGGGGGGGGGCTCCCCCCTCACTCTATGGTTCCAGCACCATGGATCCAAGGCATGAATGGATGGTAAACAGAGATGTCTTCCTACAAATAGTTTTTCATTTGGGAACTCAGCAAATCTTTTTGTCTCCATTCTGATCAAACAACTCAGGCTATTCTGTTCCAGAGGCACATGCAAGGAAACAAGGAAAGCAGACACCTTATTAAAGGGAGAGGGAAATTAAATTCCTTTTTGCACCCTCCTTTTCCTCTCATTCCAAAGGTCCTTCTGAAGCTTGAGAAAGACAGCCCAAAGTGCTGCTTGTGATTCTAGACCCCCCATATACCAGCACTTAGTCTTGTGCATTGGTTGTTGGTCAGAAATACACTGCAAGAGAAAAGACCCCAAGCTTTTGTAAATGGACCTGGCCAGACATATGGCATCCTTCACAGGGTATTTCCTATTAGCAAACAATACTACAGCAGTGATCTACTCACATATCAGTTATGGTAAATTCTTACACAACTGAACTTTCCAGCTTTCTTAGTATTTGCTGGGGTGGATTTGCAAGTCTGAGACAAAAGCTTGATATTTTGTTGTGGAGCTGTATGGTCATGAGGCTGTCTTCCATAACTGTGCTACTTGTATGACATATGGGAGAATATATGTGTGATTGGTAGCATGGCCATCTTGCAGGCTTTCTTACCATTCTCGAACCAGGACAGGTATATGGGAGAAGAAGTCTGGCAAGAAACATCATCTTCTTTAAAGAAATTTACATGTGTAAGCCATTCCCACTGAAATATGAGAAGGACTCACACATCACACTACCAAACACGCATGTGGTCCTCAGCCTTTCCTCCTAACATCTTCCCAACAGTAGCAAACTATTCTCACCTATATGTGGCCCTTGCTACTGTAGGCAGTGTGGTCCCTTACCATAAACTGCCTGCAGTATTAAGTCCCTCATACAGGAAGAGTTGTCTGAATGGAGAGATGAAAAGTCAGCAAGCAAAGGAGAGTAGTAGTGCTGAAATTGAATTCATCCTCAAGTCTTGGTGAGTATCTACATGTGCTGGACACTGTTTTCACAAAATCTCACCAAGGCTACACTAATATATAAACTGTATTTATATAGCATATATCATGGAAAGAAGTAGGTCAAAAACTTAAAAAGATAGCTAAATGCACAAGACCCAGGATAAAAAAGTGCCCAATCCTGGTAGGCACACTGGTGCCAGGACTGGAAAAGATGATAGCATAGAATCCTCAAAATACAGAAACGTCACTACAATGGGGCCAGGCCAGGCCCAGGGGGAGGATGGCCCCACTGTTGTAGAAGGAAGTAGCAGTCCACAAATATCACAAGAACTGAGAGGCCATAGAAGAACTGTAAAGATGATAAAGTGGACTACTGAGGATAAGAAAGAAATTATGTGTTATTACTATTATGCAAAAAGTCCAGAATTTCCAGACACAAGATATATAAAACGATTAAAAGAGAAATTAGAGGAAAGAAAAATACTTCAGCAAGAAAAACTGTCAGAAGCTTTAAATGAAAATTTGTGTTCATTAATACAACAGATTTGTGAAAAACAGTATATAGATCAAAAAACCTTGATCTGTTTGGAAAAAGAAGCATCTAAGGAAGTGCGATAATATAAACAACAAAACCAAGAGATATTTGAAAAGTATAAAAAAGAAATATGGGCATGGGAAAGAAAGAGAGATTTGATATGATGCAATATTTATGCAAAGGAGAAAGCCAAATTAATCAATTTAAAGAAGGCAGCCCCAAAGTTATTCAAAGAGAAATACAGGCAAAGGCATCCAGATATGAAAAATTTCACAATAAAAAAAATAATATCACAAAGATGGAATGTACAGAAGAAGATTAGTAAAGTAGAAGTTAAAAAAATAGAAGTTCACGTTATGGAGTTCCTGCGAAGTGAAGGATTTGGTGTAGAAGGTCTATCACAGGTTACATCACAGCAGGATGGAATGAGTCCCCAAAGTAAGGAGAAACGGGAAGATCAGGAGACATCTGAAGAAGAAATATGGACATGGGAAAGAAAAAGAGATTTAATATGGTGTAATATTTATGCAAAGGAGAAAGCAAAACTAACCAATACAAAAAGAGCAGCACCAAAGATATTTGAAGATAAATATAGGCAAAGGAATCCAGACATGGAAAACTTTACAATACAAAAAATAAGAAGACTAAGAGGGAAAGTAGAAAAGAAGATTAGTAATGGAGAAGTTAAAGAAATAGAAACTGAGGTTATGGAGTACTTGCAAAGTGAAGGATTCAGTGTAGAAACTCTAATTCAGAAAGGAACACACAGTATAGAGTAATGGATATCCAAATTAAGGGGAAACTAGTGGAACAGGAAGCAATTGGTCAGGTGCCATATGAAGATAATTTACAGCCTTGCACAGGAAACCAGTATAGACGTTCATTTGAAGCTAGACAGCAAGGGAAGGACCAGGAAACTATGGAATCTCTGATGCAGTCAATGTTGAGGAGTGATAGGCCAATGCGTTCCCATATGATAGAGCAATGGATGGCACAGGATGAAATTGAAGAGAATGTGCCACAGGAAGATTCTATAGAATCTTTTATAGAATGCCCGCCGGAATTGGAAAACAAGGGATGTGCCCTCAGTTTGGAAGAAAATGAGCTAAGAGAAGAATTGCTTGATTTAATAGACATAGACAGATATATTAAGATCAATGAAAGAAATAGACTTCAGAAGGTTAATAAAACTGAAAAAGTCAGAATTCTGATAAAACAATTGAACACAATAATTAGGACTGTTCATAGACACAATGAAAAGTATAATCCAAGGCAGCGAAGAGCAGCAAGAACCAGCGATGAAGCCAAAGGTAATCTCCACAAAAAGTTTATTCAAACACACGACATAAATTTCTCCAAGTCCTTCTCTCAAACACACAACATAAATTTCTCCAAGTCCTTCTCTCAAGCGCTTTCGCTCAGTGCAATACTGAGCTTTATCAAGATAAAAATGCAGGGCAGAACAACCTTATTTGTAAGTCTCTTAATGAGATCATGTGCTTCATTAATTAAAACCAGTCAAGTTACAATTAAAATTAATTGGTGACCAATTTAAAATTAAAGAGCAAGATGTATGAAATACATAAAATCCTAAATAAAATACCTTTTGTTAAATATGTTGTAGTTGAAAAATATGTTATTTAAAAGATGTCATTTGAAAATCACAAAGCATTCGTGTATAAATAAATAAATATTGTTATATGTTAATGTCCCATGAAACCACATTTGTAGTGATTGATTCTTATAACACTCTTAATATGTGCAAAAAATATTACAATGGGGTACCACGAATAAATGATGCGAGTAATAAATAGTAATAGATAAAAATCAAATTTTAAAAATACAAGAGTTAAAAATAAAAATAATAATCAAGTATTAAGTGTTCAAACGTTGTTACATAGATTACATTCCCTATACTCAGAATAAATATAAATATAAAATACAAATAATTTGATACAAATAAGTAATGTTGATAATCTCTTACTAAATGCTGTATGCTATAACTTAGCTCTTCTTAGTTTTAAAACACTACTTAAATTTGTGTAGTCATTTAACCCTGGCCATTTAGCTGCATCCAGTCTTAGTTGCCATATAAGCTCCCTATATTCCAATTTAGTCTCCCAGTCACCCCCTCTCTTGTCGGGTGTTATCTGGTCTAACACAATGAACTTGATTTCCATATCTGGGCAGGACAAAGAGTGTTTATAAAAAGCATTGGCCTCTTTTTTCTTGGAAATATCATAGAAATGCTCATAAATTCTTCTCCTTAGAGTCCTTTCTGTTTTCCCAATATAGAAACTTTGACATTTTATACATGAGCCTAAATATACAACATATTTTGCATTGCAGTTAAAATACCCATTAGACCGGAATAGATATTTCCTAGATGGGATGTATATACTATGATCATTCAACATAGCAGTGCATTGTTTGCACATTCCACATTTATAAGTTCCTTTCTTGGATCTACTACCAGTGGTATTCGTCATTTCTTTTCTTTCAAATAACTCTTTCATGTTAGTACCCCTGCGTCTAACAAATGTGGGTTTAGTTGGAACCTTTGTTGAAAAATCATCATGCAATGTAAGAACTGTCCAATACCTTGTTATTGTTTCCTCTATTAGGTCAGAATTGCTGGAAAATGTGGGTATGTAACTAGTTTGTTCTAACTGCTGGGTGTTCTTATGCAAGTTTTCCACTTGCGGTAACATGCATCCTAAAAGTGGTGGGTATTTTTCTTCTCTACTTGCGGAAATTTCCGTGACCAAATTCTTGATTAGTTTGGCCGGGTAGCCCCTTTCACAAAATTTCTCTTCTAAAAAGCTAACCTCGTTTGAGAAGTATTCCGCAGTGCTACACATTCTAGAAGCACGGATTAGTTGCCCTTGATAATTCCTTTCTTTTGATAGAAAGGATGACTGATTGATTGGCCCCAAAACGTGCTGGATAGATTAGATAGGAAAACAAGAAGGATGCTTCACGCTCACCAAATAATTTATAAAAATCAGTGCCTACCAAGATTATATATTCCCCGTTCTGAAGGAGGGATGGGCCTCCTTGAAACTGATTATATGTATAAATCTGCAATCATGGGACTCCAAACATATCTGCTAACCTCACAAGAGCTAAACGTAGTGAAAGTTTTGAAACGTGAGGAGAATAAATCTAAGATGACTTCTCTGCTTAATCTAGCAGAAGCATATTGGCATCAAGCAGAAATGGAAATCAAACCAGAAATAGATAAAAATCAGGAAGCAACTGAATGTGCCAAAAAAAAAGAAAGAATATAAGGTGAAGGATCAGATGAGAAGACAAGAAATGTGGAAAATGCATAAATATAGTTGCAAGTATAGAAAACTTCTAGAAGAGCCTCATGTTGATTAGGAACAAATGCAGGAATAGTTAAGGAAAGGCAAATTCACACCATGAGATGAAAAGTTAATATTACTGGTCCAAGATAGTGGGCTGCGTACATGTTGGTTTACAAAGTCCATTGAACATGTGCGAGAAACAGACAAAGGTAGGTTTTGTAAAACCGAATTGGAAACAGTTGCACACCTTGTTGCTAGTTACAAGATACTAATGGTAGAATGACTGTATACTGAAGGTCATAATAATGTGGCAAGACTGTTGCAATGGGGATCGTGCAAACATTATGGTACTAAAGTGGCTGAAAAACACTGGAAACATGAGCCACAAAGCATCATAGAAAATGAAGAAGTCTACATCACATGGGGTCATCCATTACCAACAGTTCAAAAGATAGATGCTAGAAAACCAGATATAGTGGTCCAGGAAAAGAAGACAAAAGTAGCATTGATCATTGAAATCACCACACCCAGTGACTACAGTGTCCTGCGTGCAGAGAGACACAAAGTCATAAAATATCAGGATTTGCAGGCAGAAATGAGAGCAATGTGGAAGAAAGATACCCAGACAGTTCCGATAGTAATAGGAACAACCGATCTTATAAAGAAGAGTCTACAATTGTATTCAGATATGCTACCAATACATGTAACTCCGTACGAATTGCAGAAGGAGTCATTACTGGCACATTGCAGGTCCTGTGAAGAGCACTACAGGCTGACATCAAAGAGTGAAACAATACTAATTTCATGAACTTTAATCGTACTTTGCCTTAAGAATGTGGTCCATTCCCGTCATGGTATTAGAAACACAAAAGACTTGGAGAAATTAAAAAAAGAAGAGCTGTTGTTTTACTGAAGCCACCCACAGACGTCCATGGGCTACTCTGTTGCTTCAGGGTTTTACATTACTGTGGTTCTTCAATTTAAAATGACAATGAATTTTGGCATTGAACCAATACACAATTAGAGCACTAAAATGATGTTTGGAGTTTGCCATTTTTAACCCGTCTGTCCTTTAGGACGCAAGTGTAGGGCTTCACCAGTCCTCATTATCATATGCTGGCTGAAGACCACAGGACTCCTCAGTTTTGTACTTAGATGTGGAGTAACTTCTTTCTGTACTTTGCTACCCCACACTCAGTATCTTTTGCAGTCTTGGGGACAATATGCATTTACTTTAACCCAATAAAATTATAGGAGACAGTAATACAGTATTTAGAAAATGCAGGACAAATATATAAATAAAAATGGCTGAGTCTGCTGTGACATATAATAAATATCTTAAAATATCATATATTTAAGGGTTACTGAGAATATTTCATGATTCACAGCCACATTACTCATAATAAAAGTTGCTAAACCAAGAGTATGAGATAGTTCATCTATCTCCCAGTAGACTGCCCCATAAGTAACCTGGGTGAGAGACAGTTTGTTGCATAAGATGAGTTGCACCTTCCTTCAGAAGCACGTCCAATGATTTCTAAATACTCAAACAACTCAGAAATTATTAGTATTTACACTTTTTGTATCCTTTTTTGCATCCCCTGCAGCTGATCATCAACACTCCCCAGTTCCTCTCCTCATCCAGTGGTTTTGCTGGACCTGCCTTAGCCTCCCCAAGGATATATCTGACTCACGTCCAGGCCAATGAGTAGAGAAAGGACCATAGAGCAGCATCACACTGCTGCTGGAGAGTATTTTCTCCATTTTTTCTCATGTGTTGCATTCACGCAGTGCCACCAGATGGTTCGACCAGTCCAACTTCTGTAAGGGACTGATATGAGCAGGACACCCCACTCACCTTCAGGCAGCATCTCTAGGTTATTTCCCCTGTAACTATCAGGAGAAATCAAACAGCAACAGTGTGCCTCTAGCACAGACACATCTCTCCTCCCCTTCCCCAGGATGGGCAACTACATACTTCCCAAGCCAACACCTCAGACACTCATGGTGCTAATGGACCCAGTGTTTCCTGGGACATAGTCAAGGTTGTATCCCTCTATGCCATGGTGTGGGCTCATTATTCAAACTATCACTTTGTTAAGAATGTAAACAAAACTTTACTTACTAAGAGCTGAAATATTTTACAAGACCTGCTCTGAGCAAATCTGCAAATGTGGGGCAGCACAACACATGGATGTTTTCCTTACCCCGTCTAAAATCAGCTGAAATACATTAGGGCTGCAGATGAAGCTTGGTGCAAAAAGAATCAACCAAGACAATGATTATCTTGCTTTCATTTTTCTTTACCCACTATAGGGGGGGTCATTTCTAGAGCTTGTTCTGAATGTGTGGGATTCCATACTGCAACTCAAAAGTCTCAAAATTCTGTCAGTATAGATGATTACCTGGCTGTTGCAAAGTAATAAGAACAATTTTTTTCAAGAAAGAAATTCAATTATTCTTTCTGTCTGAGAGCCACATATACCGCATATGTTTACAGCAATTTAAAATAATAGTAGCATATCACCTGATTATGACTTTTACTCCACAAGATGGCTGTGTCGTTGATGATGATTTTCTTGCCACCCTTAGCAAGGTTATC
The DNA here is from genome assembly GCF_019279795.1 of Protopterus annectens. Lineage (NCBI taxonomy): Eukaryota > Metazoa > Chordata > Ceratodontiformes > Protopteridae > Protopterus > Protopterus annectens. The sequence continues at coordinate 357,219,979 of NC_056742.1, forward strand.
AAAATATCCTACTTTAACATATCTACCACTGCCATTTGGATAAAGTTGCCAGTTCAGTATATCATAGAGTGTTGGAGGGTCCCCATTTTTATCAAAGAACACTTCTTCTCCTGCATCAGTTTTAAAATATACATTTCGTATGTAATGCAGCAGCTAATCATAGACACAAAAATGGAAAGGAAGATTTACAAAATCAGAACACATGTATCTGTTGTTCTGTTAAGTACTTAATGTATGTTCCTGGAGAAATATACCACTTTAAACCTTTGTTATTAAATATAAGTAAGAATTGCATGCAACCATTAACTTCTGCCACAACCATACCTGCTCTCTTCAAAAGAAATATTTCAGTATTTTACAGGTGTATGCAGATATATATATATATATATATATATATATATATACACACACACACACACACACACACACACACACACACACACACACATATATATATATATATATATATATATAGATGGGTCTACTATATAAGTTCAAAAATACACTTCTTCAAACTCACACAGTAGACCCTGGGTTACGTGAAAGTGCACTTAATCGAAAGTGCACTTTCGCGAAACCCGCTTCACCGAACGGGCTACGTACTGCCGTTTAGTGCAGTAGTCACGGACCTTAGGGTTAGAGCGCAGGTCATGGTAAGTGGATAGCTAGTAGGGCTATCCCCTTACCATGACTCACACCCTAACCCTAAGGTCCTTGACTACCACACCACAGTGGAGGATAGCCAGTCCTCCACTGTGGTGCGGTAGTCACGGACCTTAGGGTTAGGGCACGGGTCATGTTAAGGGGATAGCTAGTAGGGCTATCCCCTTACCATGACCCGTGCCCTTACCCTAAGCTCCGTGACTACCGCACCACAGTGGAGGACATAGCACATTTTCCTACACCATACATACACCACAACAATCACATCACAACATAAACAAACAAAAACTACACACATACCCAACTCATACATGCGTAAGCAGGGGGGCAAGCCCCCACACCCCCCTACTTATATATACTAACTCAGAGATCGCACAAACAGGAAACAAAAGCAAAGTCACACACGCACATTCTCCAGTCCCTCACACACACATCAAACATATCAGCACACTCAAACACACTCTAACACCCACTCAAATCCCTTACAAAATACTCACTTACCTGACAAAACACCTAGATCCACATACGGCACTGCGCACCATAAACACACAATCCCAGACATCACGTAGAGTAAGGCCATAACTGCGAATTCTAAATATTCTAATTCGCGATTATGAACTTTCACTGTTTTAAACATTCGGGTTTATAGTCTCGAGATACTGAAATTTGACATTTCAGTATTTTGAGATTTTATATATATATATATATATATATATATATATATACTACCCTTCAGATGATCGAAGTTTTGAAACTTCGAATTTCATATGGCCGAGACCATATGATAGAAGTTTCAAAACTTCGAACACCTGAAAGAAAAAGAAAAACAAAACAAAAACATTTTCCTGGTCATTTTTGCAGGGGGCAAGCCCCCTGCAACCCCAAAACCCCCTGCTGTTTAAATATACCAACTCCAAGATGGCACTACAGCGAGGAAAATTTCACATTCTGCACTGTATGGAGATCTCTGTTCAGAACGCTTGAAGTTCTAAAACTTCAGTCATATGGTCTCAGCCATATGAAATTCAAAGTTTTAAAACTTCAATCATCTGAACGGAAGCCATATATATACTGTATACGTATGTATGTATATATATATATATATATATATATATATATATATATATGGGTCTACTTCATATGATCTACAGTTCATATGATCGACAACATTTTCAGTAAGGCCAAATCACCTAAAGCTCAAAACACTGACAACTCATTTGGTCGAAACTCATAACATCGACACATGGCATTCAAAGCATTATACCCTTTCCCCACTGTAGTGCGACCCTAGAGTTAGAATAAATAGATAGGGGAGTGTGGGGGCACAGCCCCCCACAATGGGGGGTGTGGGAGGTGTAGCATAGTAAATTTCACAGATACATGTGGATAGTTATAACAAAGATGACAATATTTATCTAAATAATGTGGGGGGCTACGCCCTCACAGCCCCCATTGTGGGGGGCTGTGCCCCCCACACCCCCCTTTAACACCTCCCTCTCTCCTAGTCAATTATTTCTGGTAGAGTTGGACATCTGGCAAAAGAATTGATGTGATGTTATATCCCTTACCCGGTTATTCTTGCACATACTTCTGCAAACCTGGATGTATAGGAAAAAAACAACTTCCCAAACTGCCTCCAGAGAGGAATAGTTAACAATGGGCAAGGTATTAAAACTACTAAGAGCCAGCTGATGAGTGCTGAGAACCCTTATCTCTTTGTCCATGGCACAGCTGCAAATAAGATGGTGGGATCTGACTATTTCTAGTTCCCTTCATTTGCTGCAGCTGCTGCTGCTGCAGACCGTGCCACTTTTAGTGCTGGCTGCTCCGGATTTTGGCAAAGGTACAATGTGGAAGGTAGAAGTTTGCTTTCATAGCAGTGAGGGTCTTTTCCTCCTCCTTCATAGCTTTAGGTACTAAGAAATTTCAGGTCCAGATGGGAAGAGCCCCTTGAATGGTATCTCTATGAAGGCCCACTTGGTGTCCTTGGCAAAATGGATTGCACATTTAAGAGTGCAAGACTTTAGCAATGTCAGATCATGCTGTTCAGGTAGCTCCTTATGCAGCACTATAAACCAGGCAGAAGACAAGACTACCAAAATTAGAGGAGGTACTTGGAAGAGTCTGAATCTTTTCTCTCAAAGGACCTTCCAACAACTTCTTCACCACACATTGCCTTTCATCTACCAAATCTCTTTAAAAAAACACCATATGGGACAGGTAACAGCTGTACTAAAGACAATGGTAAATGCAACGTTAGACTTTCCAGACCTGTCTATCCCTCTGGTCTCCTCATTTGGGGATGGGCAGCTGGACTGTGCAGTATGGAAGCTGTTTAGAGAGCTACTGCTAAACATTAGTACCTAGTTTAGGAATCTCAGTCCTAGTTACATGCTGCCTTGGAGGGTAGAAAACACAGACTACCTTCTTGATGACAAGATATACTTTGTCTGGACCTGCCCTGCAGTTCTTGTTGGATTTTTTAAATATTTATTTATATATACTAAAGCTGTGACTACCCAGGGGACTTAGAGGTAAAATTACAGGCTTTCTGGTGTCTCCATTAAGATGCTGAAACACAAAATATTTTTGATGTTGCAATGAGTTTTGTTTGTGCAAATATTTTCAGAAGTAAAAGTTTGCAAAAATTAACTTCATTGTATAATATTTTTTGTCATAAATACTATAATTTCAATGTAAATGGATTTCTGTGTGTGTATTTTTAAAAATCTAGTATTTAATTGTATTTATTTTGTATATATTCCCATAGCTCCCCAAATTATTTTAATATAATAATTTGAAACAATCTGTAGTTACAGCAAGAACTGCAAAATGTGTTTTATAGCAAATTGTCAAAATGCTTATCTGTATCAGTATATGATCTGGGTTATGGCTGAAAAAGATCAGCTTGACCAGCCCACTTATCAAGTTATGAGAGGAAAATCAATCAATCAAGTCAATCAATCAATCAATCAATCAATCAATCAATTAGTGAATAAATACTTGGGATCAGCAGGTCAACTCACTGCTGCTGAATAATCTGCATAATATTCATCAGATTTGAGGTCATCAAGGGAGAAGGACAAACCTGACCCAATCATCTAAGTTATCTGTGGGAGGACCCAGAGGAGGACCTACAGGACATAGTTTTGGCCAGGATTTTAGGTCCTTTTCTTGGGTTATTCTGATTCAGAAGAGTCAGTGATCCTTTCTGTGGATTGGGTGATGGAGGATGCACATGGGGTTCTGGGTTCAAGGTTCAGGTAATTGTGTGTGCAGTAGAGCTTTGGGCCTGTCCTTTGGTGGTTCTGACCCAGTAAACTCAGTGATCCTCTTTGTGGATTAGAAAATGAAGGATGATCTGTATAGTTCTGGGTTTAAGCAAGTATGTGGGTTGAAGAACCTGCCAGTAGGAAGGGGGTAGGTTGCTTGGGGTGGTCACTTAGTGGCCAGAAGGCACTTTATGGAGTGAATGCATAATGGACCAGGCAAGGCCATAGAATGAAAACACTAACAGTGGACAGAAAACATCACCAGGGCAACCTGTGTTAAGGAGACTAATTAAACTGGCACCTAGACAACCTTCTTTATTGAATCAGATTTCCCTGTGATAGGGCAATGAAGACCTAGTAATCAAGGTAATAGAATATTTTGGTCATGTCCATTCTTTGGTGAAGCTACTGACCTACAATTGGAAAACACTCTGTCTGAGTTGAGGCTAAAAGGAAACTTGATATTTCTGGTGATTCAACTGCTGAAGTTGTGAATGCCAGCGGCCAAAACACTGGTATGTACTATCATAGTGTGAAGTGACACTAACATGGCTGACACCTAATAGAACAACATAAAAACACCAATGTCAGTAGAAAGGAATGGCAATAGCTATAATCATTTAACAGATACTAGAAATGCTAATGTGAATAACTGTACCAAAACAGTGGCAGCAAGGAGAAAATGGTTCCTGAAGAAGGACTGTAAAATGTACACTAGCACTTTGAATCAAAGAGAACGAGGGAGAGGGTTTTAGACCTCCAGGCCTCAAGTATACAGATTGCTTCTTCTAATTCAATGCACTCTACAATGAGTAAATTAAGGACAGTCTTAAATATCTATGTTTAAGACTTCAGGTGAAGTAGGGGAGCATGAACAGCAAGACATGTGCAAAAGTAATTGAAGGGAATTTAACAAAGCCCAATGTGGACTCATTAGCATCTTCTGTAAGAAACTTTGGGGACATTTGTAGATGCCTGTGCCTTTATCTAAAGGGCAGGAGGCAGAATTTGTTGGCATCACACATGGAAAAAGAGGTGAAACTTCAGCAATAAACTGCTTTTTGAGAAATTATGATATCCTGATCTTCTTTTGGGATGACAGAGAGAGAGAAAGAGAGAGAGAGAAGGAGGGAGAGAGGTGCCCAAGCTTAACAGAGGGAAACTGAGAACTAGAGCCTAAAGTCTAACTAGACTGACCTTCTGTCTCTACAGCAGAGAGAGCACAAAAAAAATGGAAAATTAAGAAAGCATGTAGAGCTTTTCTTCATCTTTGCCTAGTGACTTTGCTAAAATCTACTCAAGTTATGAAAGATTTATTATAAATGAGTCCCCTGGGCAATGTTGAGTGTATATATCAGTGGGCAGAACAATCAGACAACAGAGCCATTTGTGTTTGGTAAAACACAAAGTATACCGAAAAAGGAACTAGAAATTGAGAGATGCATGTTTCATTATGGGAAAGGGGACAAGGTCTACCAAAGTGGGAAATTTTTATCTGCCTATGGCGAAACAAGAAAAGAAAATGAGCAGGCAATAGAATATCGTTTTCTTTTCTTGTTTTGGTTTTGCTAGTTTGGATTTGCGTTTTTTATCTGCCTATGACATCAGTCCAAATTGCTACCAGAGATGGAATGCTATCAGATCAAATGGTCTGTTTTTCAACCAAAGACACTATAACACCGGAGATGGATTTGGCTGTGAAGTCTATCCAGAATAGGTTAGTCCATTTATTGCACCTGGGGAAAACAAAAATGCCATATTGGTCCACTAAATGAAAACACAAGGACACTGGAACACAGATGTGATATAATTAAGCAATAACTGATGAGTGGGAGTGGGTATATTGAAGATTTACCTAAGGTTGGCATGGTTTGATCATGAGGGCAAAGTCCGAGTGATTAAACAAAGCCAACTGTGGGTAAATCTTCAATATACCCAAACCCACTGATTAGTTAATGCTATTATACAATGACATTATTTAAGAAAGAAATTAATTACTTTTCTTAAATAATGTTTTTATATAATGGCGCCGTGGTGTTCCTCCGCATTGTTTCTGCATTCTTCTGTATTTGTTGATGTACTCCACATTCATATGGAGCTTACATTCCAAGCTTACACAGTGCATCAGTACTGTGGAAAACTATCAATGGAAAAAGGTTGATCTCCATTTTTTTAAAATTACAACATCTGGACAATTGAGAGGTATGATAGATACAGGGTAGAAATACAAGGAAATCAAGTAAATTTGTTTAGTTTTGCAGAGCGTACCTGATTTACCTTGTAGCTGCTCTGCTCTCTGTATGTGCCTCTCAACCTCTTAGCTCAAGCTATAAATAAAGGGGGATAAAGGCACCAAAAGGGGACAGATTGTAAATGTTCATAGGTTCATATGTTCATAGGATGATACTAGGCTACTGGCCCGGAGGCCCTTATAAGTCTAGCCAAGAATTTTGCCAATGTTCCCTCAAAGTCAGCACCTGTTTCCCTTATCCAGAACATTTGTGGGATCCCAGGGGTGCATTTTCTGTTTTCCATCCACTTGTCCAGGTTCCTCTAAAAGGGGGTTAGAGAGGTACTCTGCTTACCATGGAGAGGGAGTCTATTCCACAGATGGGAGCCTTTGGGACACAAATCTATCCCGCCAGCAAGTTTCATTAATGTCACAGACCAAGTGTGAGTGGAGTTTGACTTATGGATATACAGCAACTCCATCAATGCTGGGTCTGAGATGGCCTTGAATTTTGCTCTTATTATTCTCACAGTTTTCTAAGTTTAGAATATTTGTGTTATTATGCACTGTCTGAAAGAAAGAAAGTCTAAAACTGAAATGCATGTCGTTATTTAGTGACTTTTTTCCTCAGTGATTTGTTGAAAAAACAGAAATTTTATGAGGAACAGCTAAATAATATGAGGCAAAACTCTGAATAGTTGAGACTAATACATATGCACCATATATCAATAGAAAAATGTCTGGCCACTCAATGGTGCTTGTGACCTGACTTTTTTCTATTCATATCTGCTTGAATTACGATGGACACACTGGTTGGGCTGACCAATTAGTGTGCACTTTTTTGAATACTAATGAGCTATCATTGTATAATACCTTTTACTGGACGAACATACACGATGATGATGATAGATGATGATGATAGGAATTGCTCAAGCTGTTGGGCTAACACGATCCCTTCATCAAAGTTGTTGCTTTACTAACATTAGATACAGTGCTTAAATATCATTGTGTGCCAGGAAATTGAAGTACATCTTTTCTTTCTTATTGGTCAAAAATGACACTTGAAAAATGCCAGTGTGGAAGCCTATGTGCAGCTTGGATAGTTAGTATGAAAACTACATGTCAGAGACAGAGAGAGAGAGAGAGAGAGAGAGAGAGTGTGTGTGTGTGTGTGCGTGCGTGCGTGCGTGCATGCGTGTGTGTGTGTGTGTGTGTGTGTGTGTGTGTGTGTGTGTGTGTGTGTGTGTGCATGCAATTAGTACAAAGATGATTTTAAAATTTAAAATAAGCTATTTTCTCTTGTTCAGGATTCTACAAAGCTGATTTTAAAAAGTAAAATAACAATTTTCTCTTGTTTGAGACTTAGTGACTTACAAACCGAATAATGATTCCACAAATTCCCATTAAAATAAATGGGAATGGGGCATAGAAGTGAAAAATCATACAGCCCATGTCTTTTTGCTATGTCCTCTAAGTACTTGAAATCTGTTGCTCTTATCACCCAGTATAACTGTTTTCCTGATAATCTCTGGCCATTTGTCTAGAGACTGCAAAGAACCGCAAAGTCTATGAGCTTCAGAGATAGATTTCTCTTGTAGGCAGTCTATCTGTTTTATACTGGCAGGAAAGCAGATATATCTGTGGGCAACTGTGATATAATGTGCTGCCCACAGCACAATTCAGTGATTTTTTTTTTTTTTATTACAAGAGATCAGGGTGGGGTGGATGTCTATAGCAGTAAATGTAAATACATTATTCTGGCTATTTTCTGTTCTACTTTTGATGTTTACAGTGATAACACTATGCAGGCTATCTATTTTGTTGGGGGGGGGTGTTTATTTGGAAGTTACCATTGCCATGACTTAATTGGAAGGGCACAATCTACAGTTCATCTGAGCTGACATGTATTACTGTGACCATTTCTTCTTTCACTTTTATCACAATCTAACATTAATCTGGTACACAGATGGTGCCTGCCATTTTGAGGTAGGCAGGTCAGCTATGTGTGATGGCACAAGGCAGTTACATGAAATGACTTGCCATTGGCAGTGTTTTTCTCTATAAACAAGTTAAAATTAATTACTGATGTTACTAAGCCTTTCACAATCATTCACCAAAAGTGTGATCAGGAAATATCTATTTTGTTTTGAAGGTCAGGATGTTTGTGAAAGCAGAGGGCAGTTTTATGATCCAACTAAAACAATTATTGATATGTCTTGCATCTGGTGTGTATGCTTCTGATAGCAACAAATTAAATTATATCACTGTGGTCAGTGTTAATTTAATTTTCTTCACTGTCAACTATCAGAGGTGTACACAGAAAGTGGACATCTTCTCCAGGGTAAACTTGTGGAAACCTTATGTGTATCTTGAACGCTTAGTATGACAACTACATGTCAGAGACAGACAGAGATAGAGAGAGTGTGAGATTGTGTGTGTGTGTGTGTGTGTGTGTGTGTGTGTGAGTTTGTGTGTGTGTGTGTGTGTGTGTGTGTGTGTGTGTGTGTGTGTGTGTGTGTGTGTGTGTGTGTGTGTGTGTGTGTGTAAGTGTGAGGAGGCCATGCCATATGTGAAAGCAGTGGATAGTTGCATGATGATTGCAGAGTAAAAATTATATGACCTTTTGTGGTAGTATAACTGAAATATATTACTACGACAATTGTGCTTTTAATTTTCTCTGCAGTGATACAGTAGAAGTGTAAAGAATGTGACTCATGGGGGCTAAGCTGTGTGCACAAGCAAAGGACACTTAGAGATCACTGTTGATTAATTATTGATGTATCGTGTTGGGGGCTATGCTTTAGAGCACCATGGCCATTGCATTTATATGACATATTCAGAGTTAGTGATGGTGTACGCTCTCAAAAGGGGCACATTCCACTGGGAGGGTGTGTGCTCAAAAGGAGGTAAAGCGAGAGGTAATATTTTTAGAAACAAAGTGAAGACGCAACATGTTTTGGCTTTCAAGTCATTACCTTATAATTTCACAGCATCTCTATTGCAGATGTGTTTAGAGTAATTTGACAACAAACATGCATATTTTTACTCCTTCTCACAGGGATAACTATTTAATAAATAAAATTATAAATACATTTTGCTTTTGCAAAATAATAACGAAAACCAATATTTATTTATTCCTGAAAGTGATGCTTTCCTGCATTTGAAATGCTGTTACAGAATAAGAAAAGGAAAACGTGACCTCGTAGAATTGTGTATTGGCACTCAGAAATCCAGTGACAAATGGTGTCCTAGCACTGCACCTAAAAACACACATTACAGTTCATAACTGAATATTTAGATTTGTCATCCAAATATCGTGCTGGAAAATGTCAACAGTTTCATGTATATTAGTGGCAGACTTCACCAGCAGGCCTACATGGCCATTAGAATATGCCATATTGCCAAGATGCATTATGCTCTGTTTTCATTAGGTGTGAGTATATGACTTCTGCTCAAAGTGACAGACTAGAACTCATATCTAGAATATGTCTTCATGGCCTTTGTATCAGAAGTAAAGAAAAAAGTAATTTACATTTCCGATGTCAAATCAACATGTCAGTTACTGCCTATAAGGAGAGACCTTATACTCTGTGCACTGACAATGAAAGTGTGCTGCCATTTAAATCATAGTTGAGCTGCATAAGCTCATAGATAAGTACTAGGCTATCTGCTCTTGCAGGTTATTTTAAGCCTAGCCGATATTTTAAATAACATCACTGGGGGTAGAATGGCATTCTTGAGTGTATTGTATACCCATGTATCCTATTAGAACCCCCAGATGCTTTGTTGTGAACTGCCTTAAGGGAAGTAATATTCAACCTCTTATATACTGCTAGCATGTCCAGTGTTTCAGATGGTTGCCCCATTCTGGCATAATTCCTGGATATCTCCTGCAAAGTATTTGACTTCTCCTAACAAGATGTGGTGAAACAAATTTAAAAAAAAAATAAGTGTACAGAATCCTAATTTTACCAGAAGTAAAAAATTCTGTATATATCTTCATATTTCCCTTTTGTAACCTGTCATAGCTGTAATGTGATGCTTTTATTCAGTTAAACTGGTAGGATTAAACTCAGTATTGACATGACATGAAATTCCTGAAGGTAGAATAGAAGCCTTAGATGCAATTTAGAACACTAGCATTACAGCCTTAAAGTTTCATTATGAAATGTTAAAGGGGGGTTGAGATGTTGCCTTTCATACACATATACCTTATGCTTTGCTTCATATGACTTTTATTGTCACAGTATTGCATTTTGTATTATACCTTGATTATATTAGGAGTGTTATGCTGAACTTCTGCTCACTGTGCTGATTACAATAATGGCGTAGAGAATACTTGATGTTGAGAGGAAGCTACTAGTCATGCAGTTCAGGGGATCACGGAGGAGACTAGTTCAAGTTTTTAATTAATCAGGAGACTGCCTGGTTAAGTGACTTGCTCAGAGTCACACAGTAGGCAAATGGATGCTTAGGGATACAAATCCTGGACTACAAGAAGGAACTCATTATCAGCTATTACTCTTATTCCATTGTGATAACCAAATCATAATAGGAGACAGAGATATGTATTTTTCTTTGTAGGTATCATACCAGTTGTTTTAGCACTACTGACTGCCATAGTCTAATACTGTCTTTTATACATCTTTTCTGTTATTATGTTTGTGTCGAACTTCTATGCAGTATGCCAAGGACAGCAATGGCACTGAATACTTCTTTACTGAGCTGTCATATTAGAAATCAAATATATAAGGGAGTATGTTTTTATTTATTTGCCACATGCCTAGATAAACATGCTGAGGGGTGGAAAAACAAAAACGTTATGGTTAAGTTCAACCTAATGCTCACCTGAAATTCCTAACGGTAGAATAACAGGTTTATGTACTTTTTGTAGCTTAGTTGGTCGTGGTTACTGCCCAAATGTTCCATAGTAAAATCTCCAAATTGTTGTATTCAACTTATTCCCAGAATGCAATTTACAATCATGGTCTAGAATGCTTCTTTACTGAGTAGTTGTTTCATTAGAAGTAAAACTCATGTATATTTTTCAGGAAAAATTTGTTTGCCACGTGCTACAGCTATCCTACATAGATTAGAACCTTTGACTAAACTTCTAAATAACAACAAAATGGAGTGGTCAAATTCACTGTTGTGCTGTATTAAAATTTCTAAAAGTGGAATAATGTTCTTAAATGCATTTTATACCTGAATATACTATTGTTACTGCCTCAGAGTTTCATAAAGAAGTTTGAAGGGAAGCTTGAGATATGGCCTTTGATATACAAGTAGCATATAATTTGCATCAGAGGTTTGTGTCTGTTCACTGGTACAGTTTGATACTTTGGATTATGTTCCATTTCCATTAATGGTATTGTGATGAACTTTTTTTCAGTATGTTGGTTATCATAATAGTTTAGAACATGTCTTTAGTGAGTTGTCATTACATCAGAAGCAAAAATGTTGTTCATTTTTCCATTAGAAATATGTATGTGTGTATATTTTCCTTTTAGCCACATGGCATAAATCATCATCATCATCGTCAACCCCCCTTTTTCCCATTTTCTATAATGGGTTGGGGTGTCATGTCAACTTTTTTCATCTTTCTGCATTCAAAGTCACTATCCTACCTTCTTCAATAATCATGACTGACTATTGCAAGTCTTTTCTCTCACAGTCCATCAATCTTTTTGCTAGATGCCCTTTCTTCCTCTTATTTTCTTCCTGTCTGTCCCAAACCTTCTTCACCAGACTGTCTTCTGCTTTCCTGCATGTGTGCCCAGACCACCATAATCTGTTCTCTTTGACCTTCTCTGCAATTGGATTTAGTTGTGGTTCTTCACTAATTTCTTCATCTGTCCCACAGTTTCAGGCACTTCATCTCCATCACCTCCAGTTTCCACATTTGTTCTGCCTTTAATGCCCACATTTCTGTGCCATACATTAGCACTGGTTGCACCACTGTTTTATGCATTTTACTTATCAGCTTATTTGGCATTCTTCTGTTGCACACTACCCCTGATACTCTGTGCCAGTTCACTGCAACTCCTCCGATTCTAGTCATTCAGACTTCCTTTCTCATCAACTACCCCTCCCAGAAACTTGAAGGTGTTAACCTCTTCCTTTATTTTCCTTCTATCTCAACTTTCAGCTTCTTCTGATTTCCCTCATTTGCTGCCATTGCAGCTATTTTATCTGTACTCAGTTTCATCCTACATGCCTTCAGTTTTGCATTCTATTCCCCTATCATTTGTTGATGTTTTTTTTTTCAGTCTGCCTGTAAAGCCATATCATCTGCATACAGCATATTTGTTGATCTGTCCCCTCCAACCTGCTTGTTAATATAGTCCATCACCAGCATGATCAGCAGTGGGCTCAGAGTTGAAGCCTGATGCACACCCACTTCAACTGGGAACCTCTCTGCAAGTCTGACCACTGTTTGTACTTGTGTCATTGGGCACTTAGTCTACCCTAATTCTAACAATGTTTCTGTGACTTTGAACCATTACAGAACCACCCATATTTTTCTCAGAATCTTGTCATATGCTTTCGCCAAGTCTAAGAAGTCTAGGAATGCCCAGTTGGACTCTTTCCTCATCCCTAGCTTCTTCCTAACCATCTGTCTCACTGCAAACATCAGGTCAGTTGTGCTGCAGCCTGATCTAAATCTGAACTGCTCATCTCCCACCTTAATTTCTACTCCTGTATGCATTGCTTTGTCACTCTCTCTAGATGTATATACAGTGTGAGAGGTGTTTGATACCTATATACTGTCCAGAGTTGTGAATTCTGTCTTTGTTCTTGTACACTGGCACTAGAATGTTTATTCTCCAATCATCTGGGATAAATCCTTCTCTCAATACTGTTATGAGTACCATGACATGCAATTATGTTTTTTTTAATTAAATGGTATTTTCAGATTCAGCATAGTGCTGTACTGAAACCCTTAAAATAGGATCACGGTCATAGCTGTTTTTCCATAGCTGTAATCACTGTGGTTACTGCAGGACAGTTTTGAATGACATTTCAAAGAGGGACTGAAATATGGCCTTTTATATAAGGCTAACAAATCATTTGTTTCTGAAGTGTTCATTGCCTCTGATATTTTGCATTATATCTCTTTTCTTCTTTTTTCCAAGTTTTTTGGGTTTCTAATACCATGACAGGAATGGAACCCATTCCTAAGTAAAAGTATGACTAAAATTCATGAAATTAGTATTGTTTCAATCTTTGATGTTAGCCAGAATTGCTCTTCACAGCACCTGCAATGTGCCCAGTAATGACTCCTTCTGCAATTCATATGGAGGTACATGTATCGGTAACATATCTAAGTATGACAGTAAATTTATTTTTATAAGACCTATTGCTCCTACTACTATTGAATTTGTCTGGGTATCCTTCTTCCACATTGCCCTCATTTCTTCCTGCAAATCCTGGTATTTCATAACTTTGTGTCTCTCTGTACGTAAGACACTGTAGTCACTGGGTGTAGCAATTCCAATGATCAATGCTACTTTTGTCTTCTTTTCCTGGACTACTATATCTGGTTTTCTCACATTTATTTTTTGAACTGTTGGTAATGGGTGATTCCATGTAATATAAACTTCATCATTTTCTATAATGCTTTGTGGCTTATGTTTCCATGTTTTTCAGCTACTTCAATATTATAATGTCTGCACAATCCCCAATGCAACAGTCTTGCCACATTATTATGCCTTTCAGTATACAGTCCTTCTGCCATTAGTATATCACAACCAGCAACACGATGTGCGACTGTTTCCAATTCTGTTTTACAAAACTATATTTGTCTGTTCCTCCCACATGTTCAATGGACTTTGTAAACCAACGTGTCCGTAGTCCACTATCGTGGGCCACCAATATTAACTTTTCATTTTTTGATTTAAATTTACCTCTCCTTAACCACTCCTGCAGTCAGTCTTAATCACATGAGGTTGTTCCAAGAGTTTTCTATACTTGCAACCGTATTTATGCATTTTCCACATTTCTTGCCTTCACATCTGATCCTTACCTTTATATTCTTTATTTTGTTTTTTGGCATATTGAGTTGCTGTTGATTTTTATCTACTTTTGGTTTGATTTCCATTCCTGTTTGATGCTGATATGCTTCTACTAAACTAAGCACCGAAGTCATCTTAGACTTATTCTCCTCATGTTTCAAAACTTTCACTATGTTTGGATCTTGTGAGGTCAGCATATATGTATGCAGCCCTACGATTGCAGATCTATACATGTAATCAGTTTCGAGGAGGTCCATACCTCCTTCAGAACCAGGAATATATAGTCTTAGTATACACTGTTTTTATAAATCATTTAATGAGCATGAAGCATCCTTCTTGTTTTCCTGTCCAACCTATCCAAAACCGTTTGGGGCCAGTCAATCACTCCAAAACTGTAAGTTAGGAGAGGAAGAACAAATTGGTTTATAGCTTGCACTTTGTTACTAGATGTCACGCTGTTTTCAGTATTAATTTTAGTCTTCTAAAATATTCCTTACTAAACTTTATTTGCATTTGTTCATGTTTTATTGTTGCTCCTTCATCAATTACCAAATATCTATACACTCCTTCTTGCCCAAGTTCTTTTATATCACATTCCTATCTTAACCTAATGTTTTCTTGGTGTTGCAGCTTTCCTGCTTTAAAGGCTGATTTTGCACATTTATCAAGACCAAATGACATTCCTATATCATTTGAAAAAGTTTTGACTACTTGCAGTTGTGCTTTCAATTCCTCATCTGATGAACTATACTGTTTTAAATCATCTACAAAAAAAAGATGAGAAGTCTTTACACTTTATTGTTTTCTGGGAGCAAATTGTAGCCATGATCGATTATGGTAACCAGACAGATTAATAGATTAAGGGCAAGACAAAAGGGCAGCGGTGACAAAGAGTCACTTTGGAGTATCCACTTTGAATTTTTATCCCTGGAATAATAATGTGTCCTTTATCATGGCTTAACTGCAATGTGGTTTGCCACTGTTTCATGGTCGCTGTAATGTAATCGATCAGTGTAGGGTGTATCTTATACATTTTTAAGCACACTTTTATCCATAAATGTGGGATACGGTCAAATGCTTTTTTATAGTTTATCCATGCCACACATAGATTCTTCACTGTTTTGCAGTTTTCCATCATTATGACTTGATTTAACAACAAATGATTCTTTGTTCCATATGACTTTCTTTTGTTATCTTGTTCTATTGCCATGATTGAGTTTTCTTCTAAGTGACTATAAACTCAGTCAGCATCAGTTCCAGTGTATAGCTTATATGTCGTCAGAAGGCAAGTTATTGGTCTATAGTTTTTAGGATAGCCTGCAGGTTCGCTCTTAAGTAAGATCATTGTTTTTCCTGTTGTTAACCAGGTTGGTGTCTGTTTGTGGTTTGTGTACAAATAGTTCTTACTCATGGCCAAATCTTCATGTAAAGATGTGAATACTTTTAGTCAGAAGTTAGGCACTGTATCTGGGCCTGAGGTTTTCCATTTAGGAGCTTTTCTTAACTTTGTTTCAATCTGTCTGGCATTACTTCATCCCATTTTGTTCTTATTCTTTCTTTTACTTCGCCTTTCCATTTAGCATCTTTGTTATGTTCCACAGGATCTTCATAGATATTTCTCCAAAATATATTTATTCCTTCTTTATTGGTGTTGTTTCAGTTCCTTTTGCCTTGTTTCCCAATTCTAAGTAAAACTTTTTTGGAGTCATCAATAAATTTGCTTATTTTGTACTTTTCCTTATATTCATCTGCACATCGTCTAAGCTTTTCTGTCTGCACTGATATTTTTAGTTTATGATTTGCAATAGTGTACAACAGATCTGTTCTGATGAAGAATATTTTTGTTGACCTGTTCCCTCTTATATACACTTCTAACAGTGATACATCCTGTCTTAATTACTCTGTAGTTTTCTCTGCTCACCACTTCCATGATGGCATTTGATTTCTCCCCTTCCTTTGCCTTACTGCCCTGTGTTTTTATGGTAAGATTTTTATCTGTTACTAATTTAGCTGCACAGTAATATATCCTATTTACTTCTGTTATATCACATGAATCTCTATGAACAGTCCTAATTACTATGTTCATTTCTTTTATCAAACTTCTAACTTTTTGGGTTTTATTGACATTCTGTAGTCTATTTTTTCAATGATCTTAATATGTGTGTCCATCTCTGTTAAATCAAGCAACTCTTCTCTTAGATCATTTTCTTCTAAACTGAGGGCACATTCTTTGTTCTCCATTTCCTGTGGGCATTCTATAGAAAGTTCCAGAGTATCTTCCTGTGCCACATTCTCTTCAGTTTCGTCCCGTGTCATACATTGCTCTTTCATATGGGAACCCACTGGCCTGTCACTCCACAACATTGACTGTCAGGGTTGTCACAGTTTCCTTTTCCTTCACTTGCTGTGCAACCCCAACTGAACATTTGTACTGATTTCCTGTGGAAGGCTCCAAAGTATTGTCATATGGCAACTGATCAGATATTTCCCACTCCACTGATTTACCATTAATTTGGGGATCCACTGCTCCACCCTGCTGTGATGTTATCAATGTTAGATTTTCTGCACTAAATCCTTCAATTTGTAGGGAATCCATAACCTCAATTTCTGCTTTTTAACTTCTCCATTACTAATTGTCTTTTCTACTTTTCCTCTTTGTTTTCTAATTTTTTTGTATTGTAAAATTTTCCATATCTTGATGCCTTTGCCTGTATTTCTCTTCAAATATCTTTGGTTCTGCTATTTTTGTATTGATTAATTTTGTTTTCTCCTTTGCATAAATATTGTACCATATTAAATCTCTTTCTTATTCCCATGTCCATTTTTCTTCTTGAGATGCCTCTTGCTCCTCCTGTTTCTCCTTACTTGGGGGACTTGTTGTCCCATCATGATGTGATATAACCTGTGTTATACTTTCTATACTAAATCCTTCACTTTGCAGCTATTCTATAACTTCACCTTCTATTTTTTTTAATTTGCACTTTACTAATCTTCTGTTCTGCATTCCCTCTTTGTGATCTTATTTTTTGTATTGTGAAATTTTCCATGTCTGGATGCCTTTGCCTGTATATCTCTTTAATTATCTCAAGGGCTGCTTTTTTATTGATCAATTTGGCTTTCTCCTTTGCATAAATATTGCATCATATCAGATCTCTGTTTCTTTCCCATGCCCATATTTCTATTTTATACCTTCCAAAAACCTCTAGATTTTCTTTATTTTTTCAAACTTCCTCAGTTGCTTCTTTTTCCAAAAGTCCCAAGGTTTCTTGGTCTATATAATGTTTTTCAAAAATCTGTTGTATTAATCAACACAAATGTTTATTTGAAGCTTCTGACAGTTTTTCTTGAGCAAGTATTTTCTTTCCTTTTATTTCTCTTCTAATCTTTTTGTATATCTTGTGTCTGGAAGTTCTGGGCTTTTGCATAACAGTAACAATACATAATATCTTTCTAATCCTCAATAGTCCACTCTGTAGTCTTTACGGCTCTTGTTTAGTCTATCAATTTTTATGAATTTTGTGGACTACTACTTCCTTCTACAACAGGGGAGCCTGGTCTGGCCCCATTGCAGGAATGTTTCAGTGTCTTGAGGATTCTACACTGCAATTTTTCCATTCTGGGCATCAGTGTGCCTACCAGGATTGGACACTTTTTATCCTGGGTCTTGTGCACCAGGATATCTTTTTTATTTTTTAACCTACTTCTGTCTATGATATATGCTATATAAAATATATCTATATATCATTGTGGTCTTGGTGAGATTTTTGAAAAATAGGGTCCACCTCATGAAGGTACTCACCAAGACTTGAGGATGAATTAAATTCCAGCAATACTACTTTCCTTTGCATGCTGATTTATCATCTCTCCATTCGGACCCCCTTCTTTTCCATTATGGGTGTTGTGCTGATGTTGCTGACTTTTCACTTCATATGCTGACTACAGAAATGGCCTCAAATGATTTGTTTTTGCACATTTTCTTTACATTAGTAACAAAAATGCTGTCACCTTTACCAGAATTTCATCGTTTGACATGTGATTTATATAGAATGCCATAGATAAGTGCAACTAAAGAGTGTAGTTAAATTCAGTATAGTGTTGCACTGAAACCCATTAAGTTAGAATAAGATTATAAGTGGGGTTTCTAGCTGAATATTTTGTTATTACTGCCTGAGAGTTTCATGAATTTAAAAGGAATATTGAGGTGTGACATTTTATATATAGGCAGCATAGCCATTGTTTTAGAAGTGTTCACTGTCACAATCTGATATTTTGCTTTATACTCCATTTCCATTATGGGTGTTGTGTTGAACACTTTCTCAATTTAAAAAGTACAGTAATAGCCCAGAATAATTATTTACTGTGTTGTCATATTACAGATGTATAAATCCTGTATATTTTCACAGAATATATACATATACTATATATATGGGTCTAGGACTCTTGCACGGATGCACTTTTTACCGAATCGTGAATGGGCAGGCATACTTATGGGAAAATGCTTTTCACCGAAGCAGCATTTTCGCGTAAGTATGCCTGTTGTGCCAGTCGTACTACAGTGCAGATAAGGGAAAATTCATTTTTCCCCACTGTAGTGTGATCTCAGAAGTGAGAATAT
Organism: Protopterus annectens; assembly: GCF_019279795.1. Taxonomy (NCBI): domain Eukaryota; kingdom Metazoa; phylum Chordata; order Ceratodontiformes; family Protopteridae; genus Protopterus; species Protopterus annectens. Next base: position 357,238,774 of record NC_056742.1, read on the forward strand.
TAAAGTAGGGGTGTGTGGGGGTGCAACCCCCTCCATGGGGGGTGCAGGGTGGCTTACCCCCCTGCGTAAAAGTAGATTTAATGTTTTTTAACTCACTTTAGTGAAAGCGCTTTTTCGGTGAAAGTGCTTTCATTAAAGTGTGTTCAGTGATAGTGGATTCAGACTGTCAAACTTTCGTTCAACAGTCCTAGATCCATATATATATATATATATATATATATATATATATATATATATATATATATATATATATATATATATATATATATATATATATATATAAAGAGGTCTACTGTATAAGTTCGAAAATACACTTCTTCGAACTCACACAGTAGACCCTGGGTTACGCGAAAGTGCACTTAATCGAAAGTGCACTTTCGTGAAACCCGCTTCAGCAAATGGGCTACGTACTGCCGTTTAGGGCAGTAGTCACGGACCTTAGGGTTAGGGTGCGGGTCATGGTAAGGGGATAGCTAGTAGGGCTATCCCCTTGCCATGACCCACTTCCTAACCCTAAGGTTCGTGACTACCGCACCACAGTGGAAGATAACCTGTCCTCCACTGTGGTGCAGTAGTCACAAACCTTAGGGTTAGGGCACGGGTCATGGTAAGGGGATAACTGTGGTGTGGTAGTCATGGACCTTAGGGCTAGGGCACAGGTCATGGTAAGGGGATAGCTAGTAGGGCTATACCCTTACCATGACCCGTGCCCTAACCCAAAGGTCCGTGACTACCGCACCACAGTGCAGGACATAGCACGTTTTCTTACTGTCCTCCACTGTGGAGCGATCCGTTCATAGAAGCTGAGTTCGCAAAAGTGCACTTTCGAATAAGTGCACTTTCGCATAACTGAGAGGTCTACTGCTCTTTTTCGAATACGTGTTATTCGATGAAAAGCAGTAGACCCATATATATATATATATATATATATATATACACACACACACACACACACACACACACACACACACACACACACACACACACACACACACACACACACATATATATATATATATGTGTGTGTGTGTGTGTGTGTATATGTACACACATACTGATATATAAAATATTTTATTTGCCACATGCCATACAGGAGATAATAGATTAGGGCAATTAAATTGCTATGATCATATTTAGTATAGGCATTTGTTTAACAGCTAAATGAACATTAGTTTCTACATGAATGATTTGTAATGAAATGTCCATGAGGGTCTGAAATATAGCCTTTTTTACATAAACAGAAAATCTGTTGTTTTAGAGGTGCTCACTGCCACAGTCTGGTATTTTGCATGGGTTCCTATTACCTAATCGAATGTTTAGGTTAGCGAATACCTAAACATCGATCTGGTAATAGCAAAAGCAAAAAATCAATAACGACCAATTTAACACAGGGAAAGAATTCTCTTGGCCATTATATGGATTTTGCCCCTTTCCCCACTTTAGAGCAATCTCGGAATTGGTATATTTAGTTGGGGGTGTATGGGAGCCACAGCCTCCCACATCGGGTGGTGTGGAGGGTTGAAGCCCCCCATTTCATTTTAGTTTAAAAATTTTGTTTTTTTGCAGCGGAGGGAATTCATTCCCTACATTAAATCGGCCATTTGCTGTTTTAATTTTTCGATATTACCAGGTTGATAACCTAAATGTTCGATCAGGTAATATAGATACTTTTGCCTGATGCTCAATTTTGGTACCGGTGCTGTTCTAAGATTCTGCTGAGTATGTTGATTAGAACGGTGCCTCAGAGTACATCTTTTCTTACTTTTCATTACATTAGAAGTAAAAATCCTGCATATTTTTACCAATATTTTTTTCTTTTCCAACATGAAGTAGATAACATGCCATAAAATGGAGTAACTAAAGTGATGAGTTCATATTCTACTTAGTGCAGCTCTGAAACCTCTCAGGTTAGAACAGCAACTTAAGGTAACTTTTTATAGCTGAATGTGTTATGGTTACTGCATTAAATTTTGAAATTTGGAAGGGGAACTGAGATATTACCTTTTATATATAGGCAGCATATGCATTGTTTAAAAGATGTTCACTGTTGCAATCTGATATTTTATATTATATATGTTTCCATTATAAATGTTGTCCTGAACTTCTTCTTTGTAGTTTGAGTATAGTGTTGATCTAGATATCTAGATTACTTCATTACTGGGATGATATTTCACTGAGAATAAAATAAAAACGAATGTATTTCACAAAAAAACAAACAAACAAATATACTTCTCATTTACCAAATGCCATAGATAACATTTTGCAGAAAGGAGCAACTGCTATAGTATGGTGAAATACCTGGAGTTGAAAGTCGATGTTAGAAAAATGTGTAATAGTAATATGCATGCTTAGTGCATTCGAGTATTAAAAGGGTTAATACATGTATTCTGTTCACACTGCATGAATCTGCACAGCTATTAGAAACTTAACGAGAAGCATTTAATTTCTGCTAATGTCATGAAAATAATAAGAAGCATTTAATTTCTGCTAATGTCATGGAAATAACAAGAGACATTTCATTTCTGCTAATGTCATGAAACTTAACAAAGGGATATTCATTTCTGCTTATGCCATGAGAAAACATGCAGCTGCTAGAAGCTATTGATAAAGAAAACAATAGATGCTTGAAAGTTTAAACCGTAGTCAGCATTACTTGTACCAAAGCTAGAAATGTACCTTGAATCTAGACAAAATGTAACACATGTATTAGAACAGTACAATTGAAGAAATGAAAAGTTGAAATGGACTAAAATAAGCCCAAGGCCAGGTTGTTTTTCTCAAAATGTTTTGCAAAACAGCAGATAATTTAACTTGGTCAGCAATAAGTCTAGCAACATTTTCTGTAGAACATACAGAAAGCTGTGTCTAACTACGTCAGCAATAGAATGGTAACATTTTCTGTGTGACAGGAAGAGAACTGTATAAGAATAACAGACTAATCACCAATAATTCAGACAAACCTTGTGCCTACATGCTTTGTCTGCTTGCTGCAAGTAATAAAGGGTGCCTTGCTTGAACCTAACGTGAATTGGTCTTTGAAGTTTTTTCCTTTGACAGTCGGTCTTCTGGGAGGTGAGTGGTATGCGGTTGCCGGCTGTTTTGTCTCGGTATTATGAAAGTCGAGTAAGTAGGATTTGGTCTTGTAAAGTAGACCCATGTGTGTGTGTGTGTGTGTGTGTGTGTGTGTGTGTGTGTGTGTGTGTATATATATATATATATATATATATATATATATATATATATATATATATATATATATATATATATATATATATAACATATATTATATATATATATATATACACACACACACATATATATATATATATTTATATATAATATATATATATAAAATATATAATATATATATATATATATACACACACACATATATATATATATTTATATATATATATATATATATATATATATATATACACACACACACACACACACACACACACACACACACACACACACACACACCCACACACACATATATATATATCTATATATATCTATATAAAAATTATATTGCCACATGCCATAAATAATGTGCCTTACATTGGTGAAATTAAAGTGGTGTGGTCAAATTCAGCACAGTGCTGCAACGGAACAACCTTAACTGATTTTGTTACTGAGTATGCTGTGGTTATTGTATGAAAGCATGATAATGAATTCCAAATGATGGTCTGTGATAGGTCATTTATATATAATCAGCAACATGTCCATTGTTTTAGAGGTGTTTGCTACCACAGTATGATATTTTGCATTATACTTTGCTTCCATTATGGATGCTGTGTAGAACCTGTGCAAAATATGGTCTGTACAGTAATGGCCTAGAATACTTCTTTAGTGAGTTAGTGTTACAGCTGAAGCAAATTTCCTGCATATCTTTTCCAAAAAAATAAATGTTTGTGTACCATAGATCATAAATAACATGACATAAATTGGAACAACATGGTGCTTTAAGAAATTATTTATGTTACTGTAGTAGTACATTAGTTATAATCCTGAAACAGCATACTGTTTTTTCATTTGTATTGTTTTATGTCAAATTTCAAGCAACTGTTTTATTAGGTGGCCAAAGTATGCCAAGAAAACTTACACTAGTTAACTTGGTATAAGAAACTAAATTTGTAGAGCATTTAAAAAAAGAAGAAGAGTACAGTTGTGTAAGTAAACTTACCATACAAATAGATGTTTGAATGATCACTGCTGCAGTAGCCTTAGCTATATGGGTTATACCCTGCCAAGGATATAACAGTTTGACATCATCCAAAGCTTCAGGGTACCTTCCAAGAGCCAAGACTATCACTCAAATTGAGTGGAATGGACTAAAAGGCAAGTTTTGGCACCAAGCCCTTCAGAGCTTTCCTGCCAATAAAGACAGGGAGACTGAGCCCTAAAAGGACAATGCTAGCAAGGAAAAAAAATAAAATAATCACACCCTGGCATATACAACATACCCAAAAATATGGGGAGGGGGATGGAGGGAAGGAGCAGTTACTGCAGCAGTGATCATTTGAACACCTACTGCTATGGTAAGTTTACTTACACAACTGTACTATGTTCATCATATCGATCACTGCTGCACTAGCCTTAGCTATATGGGTGGATTACCCTAATTTACTACATTTTGGAGGTGGAAGGAGAAGAGCCCAGAAGCCCTGGAGAATGGTCCTTGCAAACCTTGATCCTAACCAAAAGAAGGAATCTTACTTATAGTTCTTTGTAAAAGTATGCACAGAAGACCAAGATTCTGCTTCTAGAATATATCTAGAATACTTCTAGAATACAACCATTTCCAAAAAGCCATAGATAAGGCTGAGGCCCTTGTTGAATGGACCTTGAAACTGCCTGGAATAGCTTTGTTGTGTTGAGTATAACAAAAAGGAATAACTTTATACAAATATTCGGAAATAGTCTGCTTTGACATAGGTTTTCCTTCTTCTTATGTTCACAAAAACAAGCAATTGATCCAAAGATCTGAAAGATTTAGCTCTTTCAAGATAGTACTTGAGTTGTCAGTGGAAATCCAAGGTATGGAGTATCCTTTCTCCCTCATTTTTGGGTTCAAAAAAGAAAATGGGGAGATGAATAGTATGGTTTAAAGTAAAACTGGATACTATTTTAGGCATAAAAGAAGGATTAGTTCTCAAAGAAACCCTGTCCCTGCGGAAAATGAGGTTGGGTTGACTTACCATAAGAGCTTGCAAGTCAGATACCCTTCTTGCACAGGTCAAAGCAATCATTAAAACTAATTTCCATTTTAAAAACCTCAAGTCAGCCATGTTAGTTGGATCAAATAGAGCACGTGTTTGCTTCATAACATAAACTTAAGATCCCAAGGAGAGGCCACCGTTTTCTAAGAAACTTTTTATACAAAACCCTTTTCAAAAAATGTTGACAGGAAACTGCATTGAAAGAAAAGGATCCATGGGCAGACATTCTGAAATGGCTGATAAATGAACCTTGACCGAGGAGTAAGAAAGGCCATAGGAATAGTAACTCACTTAAATATTGTAGAACCAGAGAACAACTAACCTTGAATGGGTGCTAGTTATACTGTTGGCACCAACTAAAAAACTGTTTTCCATTTCTTAATATATGATTTTCTAGTATAAGGTTTTCTTGCCTCCACTAGTACCTGCTGCATGACCTCAGTAAAGAGGTGTCTAAAACAAATTAGGACACTATCATCCAGGCAGTCAATTAACACTGAGTGGTGTAAGGGTGTGTCAAATACTCTTGCTCTTGTGTGATTAAATCCAGTCTGTGAGGAAGTTTGTGGTAATTGCCTGTGGCCATTTCCAAAAGAAGAGAGAACTCACCATAATGCACACTTCTCAACTGTCCAAAATGTTGCCTTATATGTTTGATCTGTTCCTCATAAAATGTGTGGTTTTCTGGCAAATCACTGAGGACTGAAAGCATTAAACAATTACAGACATTTGAGTTTCAGGTTTCATATCCTTCAGAGAATATAAGTTAACACAAAACCTTTTATTGTAGCAGCTTTCTAAGTTTGTAAGAGCAATTAGAATCTGTCCCTATTTTTCATAGGTTCATAGATTCATTGGTGTTTACTAGGCTAACAATCACAAGGGTCTTTTTAAGCCTAGCTATGCATCCCAAATCTCTAAGAAGTTCTGATACCCTTGATAAGTGTAAGCAGGGGGGCTGTGAGATGAACCATTTACAGGTTACTAAGAAAAATAGGTACTGCTATAAATCTAAAGGTTCTCTCGTTAACTCAAACTGAGCAAGCTATATTAATAACAATAGTAATAAATACGAGTAGATACCACCACAATCATCCAATAAACTAAACTGTAGAATTCTGCGACATTTATTTAAAAACCAAATCAAAAACAAGTTAAAAAGATGAGCGCTTTCGCGTACTAACAGGTACGCTTCATCAGATCTTAAAATATTTCCATTTACAACATCCTTTTATACAAAGGGTATAATTCATTAATTCCAGCAAAGTAATTAATCAATTAACCAATTACTTAATTACTTAAAGTCACAATTACCTGAGTGCATTTATTAATTACACTACACTCTAACACCAGTTAGAAGTCTACGAAGATGTTAGGCATCAACAAGTGCTCAAATATACTAACAATTCATAAACTTTTCTATTGCCTCAATAAATCTGTGAACATATTCATCTTACAAATGAAATGTAAAAATATAAATAAAAATAAAATATAAGAAACATTCTGCAAGATAGGCATTTAAGACTTAAAATATATGCCTTATAATGCATGCCTTAAAATGCATGCCCTAAAATACAGGTTACCTGTATTCATTAGAGACATCATATATAATTTTTCCACCTAATTTTAATAATCTTATTTAAGAAATCCTGGGTGTCTTGAACATAAGAAGGAATTTTTCGCACTGTAAGTACTAAGAATTCATGTAGAAAAATACCTAAATTATGGAGAAAATATTTCTGTGACAAAAGTATAGGATGTCCCTTAAGATTATATATCCCTTTGCAAACTTTGGGTAGACAATAAAAATCTGCTATCTGGCACCCTTTAGAACTATTTTTTTTCCTCCACATCCCTCTTTGAAAAATAACCTAAACGTACACCCTTATTCAATACTAAATCATATTTTTATAAGGCCTCATTATATTTCAAAATATCTACAAGAGTATTCCACTAGAAAGCCAGACACAGAATAATGATGTAAGTGAGGTCTGTAATAGCAGGTAAATGTGCACTTTTATTAGCAACATTTAGAAATACACCTGCTAAAACATGAATTGCAAAATAATGTTCATCTGGAAATCTGGTGGAAAAATACATCCATATGAAGCCATGCACATAATGATGGATGTAAAAGAAGTATGTCACAGCCTGTATGTGTGCACTTATATCTTGACAAATACACCTACTGTAACAGTAACTCAGTAGCTCAGTCTGTTAAATGCTTTGCAAACAGTAAACTTTGCCACACATGGGTGAAAATCCAGTGGTGTATATCATTTATCAATGAGAAATGATGAAATAATATATAATTATAATACAATAAAATATAAAGAATAAATGAATAATTGCTTTATTTATCAATGAATGTGTACATCATCCACTATTTATCCACCCAATGCATTTCACATGCAATATCTGCAGTTCAGTGATGGCAGTCAAAGGCCTGCAGATAGGAACACAGATGACATATCCCTATAGCAACACTATAAAGTGCATAGAGTGTCAGGTCATGCAGTAATGTGCATTCACAGAGGATTTTAACTTAAGTAATGCAAATGAGGCCCACTAATATCATAGTGCAGCACACAATAATTTCATAATGATATTAAAGATTAGTACAGCTGCACAATGAACATATACATATGGAGGTCCTGCTAGCAGCAAAGACTGGCAGCACACATGTTCCAAATGACCACCATAATGTAGCACATGGCCTGGCAGTTGCCTAAATGGTTGACATGCTGCTATAGTTACGTCCTATGTTGTGCAAGGACACAACAAACATGTTGCCTATTAGTCTATGCCCCTCCCCCCATTATTTTAGGCTTTGTCCGGATCTCCTGCACTAAGAGGTTGAGAGGGAAGCCATAATAATCTTGGGATTCCTTCTGAAGCTTCAGAATTACCATAGATATTAGTGGAAAGGGTGGAAAACCATACAGGAACATGCCTGTCCATGGAAAAGAAAATGCATATGTCTTCTAGGCCTTTTTGGATGGAGTCCTGGAGGAGAATCTTGCCAGCTGATAGTTCAGATAAGGGGCAAATAGGTCTACTTGAGCAACTCACCACAGATGGATCAAATCTTGAGACTGTCTGGATCAAATCTTGGAAGACTTCCTGATCTAGTTTCCATTTGTGAGAGTCTTCCCTTCTCCAACTTAGCTTGTCTCCCACACAATTATGCCCTAATGGAATGTAGGATGCCTATAGAGTAAGATTGTGCTGTGAAGCTATATCCCAAGCTAATGTGGCTAGTCTGTAAAGGAGGAATAACTTGGTTCCCCCCCTTTTTGTTGCTGTACCACGTGACTGGTATTGTCTGTAATAACATGAAGAGGACCTGAGGATCAAAGATGATTCAGAGAGTTGAGTGCCTTGATCAGAGCAAGCATTTCTTTTATATTTATGTGCTTGTGTCTTTCCTTGGTGTCCCACTCACCATGCACTTTTACCCCACCTGAAACTGAAACTGCTCCCCAAGCAAAGTCTGAGGTGTCTGTGGTGACTGACTGATTTAGAACATGGAGGGAAAAGGAATAGCTGTATTTACAGATAGTGTTTGTCTCCACAAAGTGATTTCTCTTCTGACAAACACTAGCACTGGGATATCAGAAGACAAAGGGTATTGTTGCTGGGACCAAAGAGACTTCAGATACCAAAATAATCTTTCTAATATGGAGTCTTGTGAGGGGGTATTCTGAGAATCATCAAAGCCATGAGACCCAAAATCCTGATGTATTCCCTCGGAGTGACTGAAGTGGAAAATCCTAAAAATAGACCAAGATATAGATCTATTTTCCCTTTGGAAACAAAGCTGTTTGAACTGTGATGTCTAGTTGACATCCTAGAAACACAATCTAGTGAGAAGTAGTCAAGAAAGACTTTTGAATGCTCTCTTGGAATCCCAACTTGTGTAAAAGATCTCTCATCCAAGAGAGAGATTCCTGATCACCTTAAAAAGACTACAAAGATAAACAAGTTGTCTAAATATGGAAACATGTGGATATCCTGTAGCCTGTAATGAGCTATAATTGGAGCTAGACACTTTGAGAATACTCTTGGTGCAGTCAATAGTCCAAAGGGTAAGGCAGAGAACTGATAATGACATCCAGACACATAAAAGCTTAAGAAATGATTGAAGTCTGGATGAATAAGGATGTGATAAGCATCTTTTAAATATAGTGTTACCAAGCAATTTCAATGAGGAAGAATAAATTGTGAAGTGACATCATTTTGAATTTGGGCACTATTGTAGACAGGTTTAGGAAAATAAGATCCAGAACTTGTCTGTAAGCATTTTCTTTTTTTATCACTAAAAACATCATTGAATAAAATTCCTTTCCCACCTGGGAAGGTGGAATTTGTTCTATCATTCCCTGGGACAGCTTATGATGAAGGACATGTGGAAATAAAAAAGGCTAGTCTAGAGAATGTGGAATTACCCTGTGGTAAGGAGGAAGTTCCTCCCACTGCCATCTGCATGCTTGATGAATGATCTTCTGAACCCATTTGTCTGAAACTATCTGCTGCCAAAGAGAAAAGTGGGGAGTCAGACTTTCTGGAAGATAAAAGAGGATGCTAGGGTGGGAGATGGGAACAAAGTCTCTTAAACAGTTATTCTGACTAATTGGGCTATTTTTGGGTTTTGGATTTTCCAGATTTCTTCTAGGAACCTCTTGCCATTTCTTCTCAAACATCTGTTTACCTGCATTTTGTTGAGACTGTTTATTTTGTTTCTTACCAAAACTGGACAAGAAGTTAGAGAATCTCTTGGGAAAATTTGGTAAAGGGGGGCTGAAAATTCTTAATAGATTCCCTGTATCGGCTTACTCCTTTCATCACACTTTTTATCACCTCTAAAGCAGAGCCCACAAACTAAATCTCTGTCCAGCGGAGATTTTAAAATCTCATTTTAACATCATCTGGGAGGTTCTGAGAAAGCAGCCATGCAAACCTCCTCAAAACAGTATCAGTGGTCATAGCCCTTGAAGAAGTATCAGGAGAGTCGTACACACTCTGTATACAATGAGTAGTGACTTGAACAATAGAATACATTAAATTATTTAAAGCAGATTTTTCATCACACAAAGAAACTGCAGACAAAACATTCCTCATATTTTCTCAGTTAGTGAAGGGTAAACCTTAATATTTGTGCCTGACAATTCAACATACTGAAAATCAAAGTTGCAGAAGCATACACTTTTTTCCCATCCTTATCAATAGTTTCCCATTCTTATCAGAAAGAGCAGGTTTGCAATTAATTAAATGCTTAGCAGCAGTATGATTACCCGAAGCTATAGATGCTGGGTCAGATTTGAGAAGAGTGTATAAAAACTTAAAATATTGAGGAACTTTATATATCATATAGTTTTAGGAGCAGCTGACTGACTGTCAGGAAAACTGTAGGCAGTAACACATGCATCCTCCAAGGCAGAACAAAATGGAGGAATGGGTGCAAATTCTGGAAATCCCTTCTGTAACAGCTCATAGTAGTTTCTGGGGGACTGAAAAACCTTAGTGTCTCCCACTTAAAACACTGGCACATTCTAGAAATAGTTTCAGAGAAAGAGAACCTCCCATAAGGAGAATCAGAAACTGAACTCTCCTCTGAGTTTGAATCAGAAATCTGAAGAGAACCCCTGTATCTGTCTTTCATTCTGTCCAGATTCAGAATCTTCAATATCTTCAGGAAAGGATTTAGTCCTCTTTCTTTCACCGCAAACTACTTTACAAGAAGGATCAATAGCTTGAATTAAATCCTGAACCAGACCAAGTAATCTACTCCTGTCTAATAAAGTTTGAGGACAGTAGTGTTATTAGTGGAAGCAGAAACTTTCCTAGGAATGGGTACAACATTCTGACCAAACAAGGACGTCTTTTCTGTTCCCTTGACCAGGACTGACAAGAATGTCACTCTCTTGCCCACTGAGGAGACCCCAGTAGCCACAGATGATGTGGCTAACACCCCCAGTCCATAGTAGCTGTAAGTGCTACACCAGAGAGATTTGCTATTAAAGATGAGTGGACTGAGGTACAACAGATGGCCACAGCGGAGTCATCCACCTGCAGTTGAGGCAAATTGCTAGCCTGCTGTGGTGGCAAAGGCTGTTTACTTGACTTTTTTTTTTGTGGCTGGAAGAATGGCCAACCATTTGACCCTCCATGGTCAACCTGAAAATAGTGTCTCTTTTTAGAGAAAACAAGCAGCAAATGTCCGTAAAAAGTCTTTAAAAAGTAAATTTCCCCAGACAAATACAGCAAAAAGCACTTTAAAACCAACTTCCCCAGAGAAAATTGCTTTCAGTTGCTTTAAACAACTTTTAAACTGACAGGAAAAAAGAGCAGTTCTATTTAAACGTGCAGTACAGTTTCATGGTAGTCTGTTAAAACACAACCCCCTAGCTTTAAAATAACTTTCCCGCAGAAGAAAGTATAAATAATAAGCAAAATTATTAAATGGAAGTGTTTTCCCCAGGGAAAATTATCTGCCTCGGAAAGGAACACAAGTTGATTGTCAAACCTCAAAGTCCTCATAGGAGTATACTCTTCTGCAGCAGTAAAGTTCTGAAGTGCTTCGCACCCAAACTTGTCTTTCAGTCCACTCAACTCAATCTCCCTGACAGTTTAGATGTGTCAAAGGTGCCTGAAGCTTTGAAAGCTGGCCAGCTGTTATAGCCTTGTCAAGATATAACCCATACAGCTAAGGTAGTGCAGCAGTGATCAATATGATTAACATAAAGTTTTTTGAAATACAATAACTCATCATACTATAAAAAGTCAGGTCAAAGTTATGAGAGGTCCTCTCTTCCCCTTTAGTTACCCCCAATACTCCCCTTTCACCTGACCAAAACCCTTCCCACCCTAACTACACAAAAACCCCTCTTGAGAGCCATCCCACTTTCTCTCTTCAGCTAGTCTGTGCAAGTCTCATAAAAAGATAACTGCTTAAACTCAAACACTGCTCCACCTCTGCTGACAATCTCCCCTCCTACATATCTAAAATTAGCAGCCGACTCTATAGCATAACCTGTCAGCATCCTGATAAATCAATCCAAATCTGAATCCAAAGTACCTAATGTCTGGACAATGTCCCACATTATCCCCATTCACAAAGGAGGTAACTTCACTGAACTTACAAACTTTTGTCCCATAGACGTACTTTCTCCTATCTCTAAAATAATGGAAAAATGTATTCATATTCAACTCTTGAAATATCTTCAGCATAACAACCTCCTTGCAAACACACAACATGGCTTCCGTCCCGGCCACAGCACAACTACCACTCTCCTAGCTTTCACCGATCATGTAAACAGAGCTAGAGATTAAGGCTGCTATGTATCTGCTCTATTCTTGACCCCTCAAAGGCATTTGATACAGTGTCACAGGTCTATATTAGAATCTTGAAGTGTGACAATATCGAATCTGATATTGTTGACACGAGATTAGCGAAAGGGCAGAACATTGAATGTTTAAATGGAAATCTTTGTAAGGGAAGATTTCCATTTACTTCAATGTAGCGAGGTCTCGCAGTTGGTGTATTTAAGTAGCGAGGATGTGGGGGTGCAGGGGGGCTTTCCCCCCTGCTTTAACCCATCAGGGTAAGTTTTTCTTGTTTAATTTATTTTTTATTTTTATTTTTGAAGTTACGGAACTTCGATCATATGGTGTTGACGATATGGTATTTGATGTTCTGTAACTTCGAGATACTAATATAGACCCCAGTGTCACACTCTTTACTCTTAAACAAGCTATCTAAACTAGGGATTATCCCACACACTCTAAATTGGTTCCACAGCTACATATATAATCAAAAACAGGCTGTAAAATGGTCAAATGTCATCTCCCTCTTTCTAACAAACCCCACCAAAGTACCTGAGGGATCCAACTTAGGACCCCTGCTTTTTAATATTTTTACTAATGACCTACACTCTGCATCCACTAGTGGAACACTCATACAATACACAGATGACTCCACAATAATCTGCACCTCTCACACTCTACCCCAGCTTCTCTCCAATACTCAACTAACTTTTCCGCTGTTGAATTTTGGCTCACTAACTGTCAGTTATTCCTCAATCCAAAAAAAAGTAAGCTATTTCTCTATCAGCCAAAGAACTGTACTGCTAATCTAAACTTCTTCAAAATTCTCTCCTCTGATAAAACCACCATTGAAATTGTCCACCACAGCAAGCTACTTGGCGTAATCATAGACGATCACCTAAAGTTTGATCTCCACATACAACATAACATCAAGAAAACCCACCAGAAATGTGGCACACTATATAGAAACAAAGGGTTCCTATCAGCATCTCGAATGTTGACAATACTGAATGCAATATTGTCGATGCGAGAATGCCGAAAGTGCAGAACATCGAACGGGTAAACAGAAATCTCTGTAAGGGGAGATTTCCATTTACTACAATGTAGTGCGGTCTCAGAGTTAGTATATTTAAATAGTGGGGGTGTGGGGGTGCAGGGGGGTGTGGAGGTGTGGGGGTGCAGGATTGCCCCTCTGCCTACACCCTTTAGTTTTTTTTTTTGTTTGTTTTTGTTTTTTTATATCGGCATTCAAAAATTTAATAGTTCGATCATTTCAGTTCGATATTTTGTGATACGAACTAGTACATTTTCAAAATGCTGATATAGACCCGAAACAAACACTACCCAACCTCTTCTTTCAAAGTCAACCTTGCCAAAACTTTCCTTCTTCCCTCCCTTCTCTATGGAGCACCAATACTCATCAATTTACAGAGCTCCTCCGATCCAAAATGGAACAGTGCTACAGAAAAGTCACCAAGTTTGCCACCAACTCATGAACTAGAACCCATTACTATCTATCACTAAAAAACTAAACTGGGTAGACTTCCCCAACTATCTACTTTATACCCAACTAATAACACTCCATAACATGGTCTATAAACCCCTAGCCTGCCAGTAACCCAAACAGATCACTTAGGTCCACAGAGAAAGAGCTCCTCACTATATCCAAACCATCTAAGTCAGCTGGACTAAACCTCTACTTCCACTATGTTGCAAAAGCATGGAATTTTATTCCACTTACTGTGAGAACTACTTCTAACCTACCTGCCTTTAAATCTGTACTGAAATAACACATGATTAATTCTTGGCTGTACCATTGCTGCAATCCAGGCTTACCTATTCTCTAGAACAAACCACTCTGAATCTATCTCTCTCTCCATCTGTACTACAGCAATCTATATTAATTACTAGTATATATTGAAATGTAATTACCAGATATCTCTTACCAATATACTTACCTCCTGGAACTATTGTAATTACTCTTGTAAATACCATGTTTCTGTATAATTTTCTGTGTTATTTGTACCAGCGTTCTTATTTCTTAAAACTCATGTAATTACCTTATTTCTGTATAAATTTTACTTGTATAAAGTCCATACATCTCGGTAACTGGAGCTTTTCTCCCTGGGCCTCCACTGAAAATGGGTTCTCTTGACCCAGTCAAACTATCCTGGTAAACAAATGTCAAATAAATAAATAATAAATAAATAATTTAATCTAAACATCTCCGTGATGATTTTCAGTCACTGTGCTTTTTTTTCTTAAAATTAAGACATAGCTGTCATGCTTTTAAATACTTGATTATATATGAATAAAATCTTGCTGAGAAATTCTCTTGCAGATTAGTCCATTAAGCTGGTATATAGCATTTTACTAAAGCAGAAGTATTAGAAACAATAATGCATTATCTTTTAAAGTTCAACCCTAACTTAAGATACACTTTTGCCAGGCAGAGCATGTGTTACAATACTGAAGTGACAGATGTTTTCATTAATGCAATGCCATAGTTTCTTCACAGGGGGAGAGTTCCAAATATATGCAGACTACTTGCATTTGAATTATTGCACACTGAGCAGGTAAGAAAGAAACCTGTATAAAAAGAAACTTTATGGTAAGAGTTGAAATAAGTATTAAAGTAAATTATAAATTATGTATAAAATAATTGCATAATAAAAGGGATATAAATTAAACATTTCCATGATTAATTACACTTTGTCATTCTCCAAGGAAGAAAGATAAGTGAAAACATAATTTTTTAATTTTTCTTCATCAGGAAAATAAGATGAGTTTGAAAGGATGGCTCATGTTCTTCAAACTGCAGTGTGTAAGTCAGTTCTGGTGGTTGTCCATGCTTGCTCTGTCTTGTTCAGTTCTTTTTACTCATGCAGTATTCCATCATTTCCTTATCATCACTTTTATATATTTTGTTTCATTTATTACTTGTTTTGTTATCTGTGGGGACTGGGAGAGTAGTGCTAAATTTTACTGTTGTATTTGGGTGGTGCAGTGAGACAGTTATCTCTGCTGCTAACTAATGCATAACCAAAATGAACTGATGCTAATTGCAGTTGTTTTGGTATTTTCCAGAACTTGATATTTGTATATTTGTATAGTTTGATTGAATTGATGGGAGAGTTAAATGCACTTAAGTGAAAGCAGAGAGAGTTGAAGGTGGAGACACTCTGTAGTTTAACTATGTTTACTAGCTTGATGGCTATTGCTCTGTCTTGTTGAATGCAGAAACCTTGCTACATTAGGAATTCAGGGCTGAGATAATATCTTGCTTCTTACAGCTGTGCTGGATGTTAAATACAGAGCCCAAGTTGCAGTCCAAAAGCTCATTTTAAGTGTCTGTTTTTTGTAATGAAGAGGCAGCTGCGCTCAATTCATGATTCAGTAACTTTTAAATTAGAGGACTACAGTTAGAGAGAGCACTGCATTGACAGATGAGGAATTTAGTGCCTATATGATGACTTAAGTCATTTGAAGAGGGCTGCCTTCTCAGTACTTTAACAGAATTCATTAAATGAGTTTCATATAATGTGCTTGATGAATTACATCATCCATAATGGATTTTATGTTCAATATACATGCTGTGAAAGCTTGGGCAGAACATTGGCTTAGTAGGTAGTGTTGTTACCTCACACCATAAGGTTCTCCACTTTGGTTCACAGCTGGGGTGCCTTCTGTGTTGAGTCTGTGTGTCCTATATGTATTTCTATTGGTGTTCTATAGGTGCTTCAGATTCCTGCACAGCTCAAAGACATGCAATAGGTGGCTTGGAGACTTTAAATTAGCTGTAGGCATGATTGCATTTGTGTGTGGTACAGAAGAATGATCACATCAGAGCTAGCGACACAGAGATCTGAACACTGGTTCTAGGTGATTTGGTCACTGTTGGTGTGACTCCCTGACTCCATCTACAAATGGGAGATAAGGGTGCTGATGCCAATGCCAAGGGATTTAAGATGAGTGAAAAATGTGATTTGCACATTCTAAGTCCAATATCATCTTGGGTGACCTGATTTTTGTCTAACTGCTCATTTGCTGACATCTGTTTAATATACCGCATTTGGTCAATACATGCAGATGCTCAACAGGTGTGTAAGACTGATAATCCCTAGGTAAGAGAATATTCCCTTTCCCTAGAGATTATGTGATCTCAGAGTTGGTATATATAATTAGCAGGGGGTGTGGGTGCAGCAGCCCTCACATGGGGATGCAGAGGGGCTTTCCCCCCTGCAAAACACAATCTTATTTTTTTGCATGCTCTGAGGTTCTTTCTCTGCATATGTGTGATGATGTGTCAGTATTCAGTTTGTCAACCTTTTGCATTTGATGTTACAGAGGTCAACGTATGGACTACTTAATCAAAGTGAGTGTATCCACCAGCTTATATGTAGAAGCAACATGTTTGGAGGGACGTAATTTATCTTTCAAAGATAAAAGCGAAGATTAAACTTTTCATTTTTAAGCATAATAAAATTTCTTTCAAAGAAAAGGAATGAATATCTTTTCACTTTTTAACTGCAAATATGGATAAACAAATATTTTAAAATTATCCAGATAATTTAAACATTAACACCATATGTTTCTGGAAGATAAAACTCAGATTTCAGATTTTAACATAAAGTTCCTCCTGACAAAGAAACTGTCGATAAAAGATATCAAAAGGGATGCCAGATGTTACTATTGTAGAACCCTGATAAAATAACAGGATTGATCACTAGCAGTTGGGAAGAAATTGAACTTCGGAACAGGTTAATTTCACAGAGCAAACACTGAAAATGTTTGGTCAACTCTACCAAACTGTTAGGCCCTTGAAATTGCTTTACTAAGTTTTAGACATGAACAGTATAACCAGATAATTGCACCATTTTACTAGTGTAGATTTTCTGCATATGTTTTACCAAGTTGGATACCATTTGTGATTAATAGTGCTAGGCTGAAGTTAGGACGAAGAGAACAGAAAAGTTTTGAGGATCTTAAATTAAAACATACCAATAGATATTTGGATGTTTCAGAATACTGCAATCTCTACAACAAGCTAATTTGCTGTAAGATATACTAAATGATGTATAGAGCCAGATGAAGTTGGAAGTTTGCTTATGTACAGAAAAAAAAAATTGGTAATAGGTGACATGAGGAGCTTATAGAAAAAACTGGGAAATTTTAATTTTAATTATAGAGTCCCTAGAAGACACAGAACATTTAAGGTCTTCTGCCTTGCTAAATCTTGTTAAATAACTGCCCAAGTATTTATCATTTTTAGTGTTATAGTTAAGATTATTTTGAGAAAATGTTATTCCTAAGTATTTCATTAGGATATATAGTTTAATCCAAACTAGATCATCTCCCTCTCTTTTCTTGCTTGCCTATACTGATTAGGCTACTCCGCCCACCTACCAACCTCTATCCATTTACACTCTATCTTTCTCCCTTCCAGCTTTTTATACACCCATTTTTACCAAGGCAACTTCCCCCAGCTTATTACACTCACCACCCTCTCCTCACACCATGGATATAAACTCTTTTACTACCCTTCCCTTCATACTACTACTACTTATTATTTCTTATCTCTTAACAAGTTATGAAACTCTAACCCTAGCAGGAGTCTTCCTCTCCAAAGGTCACACCTCCCTTCATTCCCATAACCCCTCCACACCCATCCCTCCATCTCATTACCCTGTTAACCCGATTCCTAAAAGAACTCATCCTACCCTCTGCCACCCCAAAGTTCCCACAACAAAAGACGCTCTAAAATTACTAATTAAACTCCAAAAAATATTTGACTACTTGAAAAAATCTATCACAAAAGATGGCGATATCCACCCCAACCCAGGCCCTAATTTTGACCTAGGCCCCAACACTCTGAAAGCAGCCAGAAGCCTGGTGGGCTCCCTCCTTATCTTTCACCTCAACCTAAGAAGTATCAATAATAAGGTTCACAACTTGCATGCCTTGCTTGCAACCCACTCCCCTGACATCATGTGCCTATCGGAAACATGGCTCAAACCTAGCACTAAGGATGAAGAAATCATCCCACCTGGATATAACATCCTTAGGATCGATCAAATAACCAAAAAAGGTGGGGGAATAGCTGTCATGTTCAAGAACTCCCTGAACATCACAATGAATCCACACCAACCTCCAAAAATTCCTAACCTCGAACTAATTGCCCTAAAGATTCGCCTAAACAACCAAAAAAGTATTAATCTCATAGTAACCTATCTACCACCAGGCAAAAATCTTGAAAACCTAGAACAAATCCTCAGTTGGTTTGCTACCAACTATCCCCAAGAAACCATAATACTAGGTGACGTTAATATTAACTGGTCCCTCTACTCCGAACCCCCAAATCCTCTTCCCATCAACTTACATGGCTTCTCTCAAAATATTCTATCTCCCACCAGAATTGGTAATGCTCAACAAAAGGAGAGCATCCTTGACTGGATTCTTACTAACAAGGCTCCAAATAACTATACTGCAGGGACCCTTCCCAACGACCTTAGTGACCACCTTATTACCTTTATTATAAAACACAAATGTCCGACTTCAAATCATCCACAATCCAGACTAGTTAGGAACAGTAAGAATTTTGTCCTGGACCATTTTCTTACAGACCTCAAAGCATGCAATTGGTCCATCCTAAAAACTTTACCCTTAGATGAGAGTGTGTTATATTTTAATGACACTTTCCTCAAGATACTTGACTCTCATGCTCCTAAGCGTCTTACTAGAACTAAGGTACGCATCGCACCCTGGCTAACAAAGGATACTAAAGCCAAAATTAAACTTCGAGACAAGGCCTGGCACAAATGGAGAACTTCTAAAACCCCCCTAGATCGCATCAAGTTTCTTCAGCTTCGAAACTCAACTAAAGCAGCCGTTTTGTCTGACAAAAAACAATATTACTGTCACCTCCAAGATAAACACCAGCATAATCCTAAAAAATTCTGGGCTGGTTTCAATCACCTCCTTCATCCAGGTAAATCCACCACCCCTACCCCTGAAAAACTCATTGGTAAAGATTCTAGAGAAATAGCCAACACCTTTAACTCATTTTTCACAGAGACCATCCAGTCCCTCGCCAGCCAGCTTACTACTTCTCCCTCGACTATACCCTCAACTAAAGACCCAACTCAACCCTCCTTTAACCTACAACCCACACCTACCTCCTATATTCGAACCCTCTTGAAAAAACTCAAACCAAATACCTTAGCGGCTGACTTACTTCCAGCCAATTACCTACAAATAGCATCTGATGCCATAGCCTACCCTGTTTCAATCTTGATCAACCGGTCCATTTCTGAAGCTTCTATTCCCTCAATCTGGAAAATCTCCTACATCATCCCTCTACATAAAGGTGGGTCCTCCACTGACACATCAAACTACAGACCCATAGCTATACTATCTCCTCTAGCCAAAATCATGGAACGCTGCATTCACAAGCAACTCATAACCCATCTTACTCAAAACAACCTCCTGTCTCACACCCAGCACGGCTTTCGCCCGAATCATAGCACAACTACTGCTCTCCTCTCCTTTGTTGACTCAGTTAACCACAATCGCAATAATAAATTAATATCCTCTGTGCTCTTCCTCGACCTATCCAAAGCCTTCGACATGGTCAATCACCAACAGTTGATCCACACACTGGAAACCTTTTATCTTAGCAAATCAACCATAAACTGGTTCAATGACTACCTTTCTTGTAGAAAACAGGCGGTTCAGTGGGAAAATAGTCTATCCGACCTACTCCCCACAAATATCGGTGTTCCCCAAGGATCTATTCTTGGTCCTCTTCTTTTCTCCATATTTATAAATGGTCTACACTCTATCATTCCCAAAGCCACCTGTATTCAATATGCAGACGACTCCATCCTGATCTGCTCTGACATTTCTCTCGCCAAACTCCAAGTCACAACCCAAAACTGCTTTTCCTTAGTTGAAAAATGGTTCTTGGAACTAAAACTTTTACTTAACCCGTCCAAAACCAAATTACTTCTATTTTTCCCCACTCCTATTACCCCCCAAGGAAATGAATCTCCTAACACCAACCGCCCCACCTTCCACGTGTCCTCCAATAATGGGACCATAATCGAGCCTGTCTCCCACACCAAACTACTAGGCGTGACCATAGACCACAAGCTTAAATTTGATATGCATGTCAGCCTGACCATTAAGTCGGTAAACAAGAAACTCGGGTCCATGTATAGAATTAAGAACTTCCTAACCCCGCACACTAAACTAACCATTGCCCGGACCCACCTCCTCTCCACACTCCTGTATGCCTCCCCTATATTCTCCTTCCTTAACAAAAGAGAGCTCAACAAACTATCTACAACCTATAACCACATAGCCAGATTTATAACAGGAATGCCCTATCGCACACATCATTGACACAATCTAAGGACACTAGAATGGTTAGAATTGCCCAACATTCTCAAACATAATCAACTCACTGAGGCATTTAAAACTATCAACTATCCAGACAAAACCCCTTCACTGAACAAAATACTTACCCCCTACTCCAACCTTACGTCCCTTAGGTCATCCAAAAGCCTACAAATACAGACTATTAAATCTAACAACTCGGGAGGTGAAGCACTCTATGCCAATTCTATTGGCAAATCCTGGAATGCCCTCCCAAACAACCTAAGACACATGACCTCCCTCCACCAATTCAAAAAACACCTCAAAGATCTCCTAAAGTCCCAATGGCTATGCCCTTGCTCTAATCCAGACTAATAGCAAACATCCCAGGCCTACCGAGCCTCTACCAAACCCAAACCCGTAAGGGTCCACAATATAGCCATGTTAGTCCATCTATCTAAGTCTGTTTCCCTCTTTAAATAATTTGTATAACCCTTTTGCTCATTTTATTTGACTATGAATGTAATATTAATTACTTGATCTTCTGATGTTTTTGTTAAACTACCTCTGTTCTTTGGAGCTTTTCTCCCCGGGCCTCTACTGAAAATGGACATGTATCCAGCTAGACTAGCCCGGTCAACAAATGTAAAATAAAATAAATAAAATAAAAAAATATGACAATAGTTATAAAACAGTGGAAATAGAAAGGTCATATTAATATTAAGGGAATAATAAACACTGGAATATCATTCTAGAATACTGAACATAGACATTAATATCATCATCAAAAGGCTGTAAATGGAAGATTTTTACCATTAAAAGTAGGATAATGAATAGACAAGTTAAAAAAGAATGAAGAAAGAGTTCAATATAAACAAATATTGAGAAAGAAGACAGTCAGGTCTAGTATATTTTTTTATTGGAATTGAGTGTGAAATTATATAATTTAAATACATTTCAGTAGAAAGAATACACTGAAGAATGTGCATAGAGTTGAAAAGTTATTCTGGAAAATTTAGCTTTTGTAACATAGTGAATAGCAACCAGCATCAGCATCAACCCTTTCCTTTACCATTTTGTATATGGAGTCAGGGTGTCACATCAACAGTGAACATCACCTACAGCCAATGTTTTCACTGCTGGGTTGCATCTGAAATGTGACCATACATCTTAACATCTATCACACAATACAAAAAATGTTCATGTTCCTGCTGAATATGAATCATTAAGGAAATAGAGACTAAAGAGATCATCTGAGGTTTGTATGTGACTTAAAAACAAATTGGTAAGGAGATGCTAAAGTTGGTAAAATTATTTTAATCTGTTTGCTGAAATGGAAGCAAAACTGTTAAAGTTTAGATTAATCAATAATATATGATGACAATTATTGGGATATAAGGGGATTTATATTTGGTTTATACAGAAAAGTAGTTTTAGACTGGTTGTGATATGCATTAGAAATGCCTGTCTTGTGGACAAAAATAATCTTATATCATATTTTGATATTTATATGACAAAGGTTTTATACAAATCAGAAATTAAATTATCATGTCCAGAAGCATTATGGGATTTCAGTGACCTCATACCATCTGATATCACTTGTAATCACCACAGAACATTTAGTACTGCAAAATGTTTAGCTGATACAGATAGAAGGTTTTAAAAATATAAATAGGAATTAAAGTTAGACTCCTATAAAACAGTATTGGCAGAGCTATATGTTTGAAAACAAATCCAAAACTATTTGTAAAATAGCATTATTATTATTATTATTATTATTATTATTATTATTATCATCACATATTCTATTGTTACCAGTGCTTAAAGACTGGATTTTAACAATTTGTTTATGTATCTGAATTATTGATGCCAATAATTTAGAGGACATTTGGGCGCATTTAGAAAGGTTGATTGTTAATCTGGCCTCATGCCGCAAAAAATTGAAGCCAGTTCTGTGTTTAATTGTGATTACAGTTCTTTTAGCTGTTTCTCTAAGTCAAAATGTTTCATAAGCTGATACTGAGCAACTATTATTTTATATAAAGACTAAATTTGTTTTACATTGCAGACTTTTAATCATAGCCCCTGAAAGCTGAGATGTTGATAAGAAGTAGACATTTTGCTTATCCAAGCTGTGATTCATAAAGTCTATGATGTTAGGGTTTATTAAAAATTATGGTTCAAGGTCCAGTTCTAGTATCCTCTAATTGAATGTAAAAGTTTACTGCAGACTAAGTATAGATCTGACTTAAAGTGATCTGAAAAGTACCTTGGCCAGGTATTACAATCAATTAAAATGGGACAAATAAAATACAACATTAAGAAGAAATATTTGTGAGTGCTAGAAGTGTAAACATACTATCAACTATTTTGGAGAAAGACTAAACAATGAACTTCCATTATGTCTAGAATATCTCAGGAAACAGTCTAGTTCAAGATTTTTATATCTGATTTTCTTCTTTCATCTTATTTATAATTATATTCCAGTCATCTGCTATAATAAGATAGTGATTCATCATCAGCCTATTTATTAGCAAAATGATGGGCTAAATTGGTCAGTTGGGATTAGTGCTCTACCCCCATTAACATATTCAAATAAACAAATGCATAAATAAATTCATATATATATATATATATATATATATATATATATATATATATGTATAAAGGTGGAAGGAAGAGGCAAACTGTCTTTTTCCAAATGAGAGAGTCCAAACGTTTACTTGCATTGCTGATCTCACAAATGTATTTTTTTTTTTGCTTGATATTCTGCGAAAAGTTGACCTTGTTCTACTCTTTGGACCGTGATTTATTTCAACAGGTAGTCTATACAATAATGAAACCACTTATCAAGTTTCAAACTGCCAAAATTCTTTCACTGAATATTGATGAATTGAAATTAGCATAAAAATACTACCTTCAACACACTAAGGTTAATTTTATATAGCAGCCCTGAGGTTTTACCCCAAGGAGTAAGTTGCTGTAACTGAAACTTGGCTTAAACCCAGCATAAACAACTCTAAAGTTATACCCCCTGGCTATAATATCATCTGTAATGACTGTATAAAGAGGAAAGGTGGTGGTATTGCTTTAATATTTCCCAACACCTACCACATTTCCCCTTACAGCAAACCAACACCAAAATTCAGTCAGCAGAGCTTCTTATTGCTTTCCTCAAAATAAACAATTATAAACAAATATGTATTACTGTCCTTTACATCCCTCCTGGCAATGATACAGCTATATTGGAAAATATCCTGCATTGGATAACCATAACTTTTCTACGAGAAAAAAATACTGCTAGGTGATGTCAATGTCAATTGGTTGGACATAAACTTTAACTCTCCTACATCTGGCATGAATTTATATGGTTTCACACAACTAATTAATAGCTCCACATATTAGAGCAAGACATCAAGTTCCCTATTAGACTGGATCCTAGTATTAGACCCTAGTAAATGCACCACCACAAGTACAATGTCAGATTATGTCAGTGAGCAGCTCACAATCTATATGACCAGACATCTCACACACCCAGTTAAACAATATGCAACCTTTCCAAGTTTAACCCAGAAATGTTCCTTACTACACTATCATCTGTTAATTGGTACTACCAAAAATCTTCCCCTTAGACGATGCTGTAAATGAATTCAATAAAACTTTTCTAAATATCCTAAATAGCCTTGTAAGTCCTAGAAGGAAGACACTAAAAACAAATAATGCAATTTGACTATCCAAAAAGAGTAGAATGCTAATGCAAGATAGAGAAATGGCGTGGAAAGAATGGCAGGAATATAAAACACCTCAATATCTTGAAAACTTTAGAATGCTTTGCAATCATACTAAAAAGCAAACAAATGACAAAAAAACTATACTATAATAACTTTCAGAATAATAATAAACACAACCCTAAAAAATTTGGACATCTATTAAAGAAATCTTACATCCCTGCCAACAATTCAACCCAACCCCCTCTCCTGATAACTCATTACTCAAAACTAAATTATAGTTTAACTCTTCTTTTATAGATAGTACAGCACCTCTAATGAAAGATTTCTCAATATCTAATCTCAACCCTGCTCAACAGCCACATATCACCGCATCCACTTTCACCTTCGAAACAGCACCCACATCCTGCATAAAACTGCTCCAGCTGATGACCTTCCAAGAGAGTACCTAAAATAGCAGCCAATAGCATGGCCTATCCTGTCTCAATCCTTATAAATAGGTCAGTCCAGAAATCCCATTTTCCCTGTCTCTGGAAAAAGTCACACATTTTCCCTTTGCACAAAGGAGGAAATTCAAAAGACATTAATAACTTTAGACCTATAGAAATCTTATCTCCCTTCACCAAAATACATGAAAAATGTATTCAAAAACAATTCCTCCTATCCCCTACACAACATGGCTTCCAATAGTACTAGCACTGCCCTTCTAACCTATATAGATATTGTCAATAAAGCTAGAGATAATGGCAAACTAGTGTCTTCCCTATTTCTAGACTTGTCCAAAGCCTTCAACACAGTTTTTCACAACAGACTTCTACTTCAAATATCCTCACTAGGTCTCACTCAGCCCACCCTTTTGTGGTCCAAAAGCTACCTGTCCAATAGGGATCAGTCAGTAAAATGGCACTCCATGCTCTCTCCTTACCTCCCAGTTACTATCAGTGTACCACAAGGCTTTAGCCTTGTCTTTAACATTTTTAAACACCCTTTATAAATCCACACAGTAGGCCACCCTAATACAATATGCAGATGATTCCACTCTCATTTGCACATCTGACAACACAATACAGCTCCAAAAATTTACTCTGGAAGCTTTAATAGCCACTGAAACATGGCTTTGTAATGCATACCTCATGCTCAACACCAAAAAAGACCAAACTACTGTTTTTTCCCCAAATCCCTCTCTCATGAAAAAACAAAATTTAAAGTCCTCTGTCTTGATAATATAACCATTAAACTCACTTCTCCTAGCAAATTATTAGGGGTGATAGTAGATGATAAGCTTACATTCAACCTGAATATACAAAATTGCATAAGAAAAACTCATCAAAAATTAGTGATGCTTCACAGAGCCAAAAACGTTCTCACTGATGCAGCTAAAACTACACTTGTCATTACTTATCTCCACCCCACACTTTTTATGGTGCTCCCGTCCTTACTAAACACCAGGCTTCACAAAAATTAAAACTTGAACAATGCTATAGCAAATTTGCTAAATTTGCAGCAAATACCCCTTTTATAACCCACCACTGTATAGCACTAAGAAGTCTAAATTGGTTAGAACTGCCTCATCAATGGACATATACACAGCTTCTGACCACCTGTAAAATTATCCAGCACTAAAAAGCATTCTGCACAACTATGTTGACAATTGGTCATTGCGATCCACTGACCATAAACTCTTGTTTGCCTACAAATCTATCAAAATTGCTAGGCATTGTCTGTACTTGTGCAAGATTGCTACGACCTGGAACTCCTTATCTGTAACCATCAGGTCAATACCCTCCCTTCCAGCTTTCAAAACCACTCTGAAAGAGTTTCTAACTAAAACCTAGCTCTTATTTATATCCATAAATGTGAACAAGTACCTTTTCATTCCTTATACCGCCTTACTTCCCCTTCTTCACTTACTTCTTACATCTATCAAATTCTCTTCCCTGACTTTCTCTCGAAATATACCATAGGCCTGTTTTCCCTCACTTCATAATGCAGTTTCTGTTTTTATTAGACTAGCTTACCTTTAGTTTCGCTACAAACCATCTAAACTTTCTATAAATATGAAGTGATTGTCATATAACTTGTATCAGTTCTTAACCAGTGTTTTTATATTATCTCTAATTTGTTATAATTATTTAAACTGCAGATATATTTGTTTTATTTTTGAAGATTGTAAAATTATTGTACTTGAAATGTTTTGCAATAATTTGAATCTTTTTTCCCTAGGCCTCCACTGAAAATGGGCTTTTACCCAGTTTGACTTTCCAGTAATCAAATGTCAATAAATAAACAATAAATAAATAAATATATTGCTAAAAGAGTAAAATTGGCATTAAACTACAACTGCAGTTTTGCCATTACCTAGTTGAGGCTTTTTGTATCAGTTTCCACTCTCTTCTAAACCTTTAATAGTTACATATTTGCATGACTTGCCTAACTTTTATTCCATGCTATACTCTATACTGACCAGGTGTCCAGGTG
Source organism: Protopterus annectens (assembly GCF_019279795.1). NCBI lineage: Eukaryota > Metazoa > Chordata > Ceratodontiformes > Protopteridae > Protopterus > Protopterus annectens. The sequence goes on from NC_056742.1 coordinate 357,265,907, forward strand.
TCCATGTCTTCCCATATTCCTGGTAATACCTATTCCCATCTCTCTTTGATCTCGCCTTCTATTCTTTTTCTCTTCCTTTGTAAGTAAACACCTTCTTACACGTCAGCCATCTTGGGTACTGTACATAATATTTCTCCCTTAGATTTTATTGAATCCATATTGCATTTTGAAACATTTGTATTATATAGTATTTCCTTTTCTGTTTGCGATAATCATGCTTATTCCATTATAACGTATATGTAACTGCAGTTATACATTTCATTGTACCTCCATGCTGTGTTTTTATTTATTTATTTTTATTTATCTGTGGAGTTTTTCCTTCTGTGCATCCACTGTGGATCAACTGTATTCAGCTGGAACATTCCAGTGTTAAAATGCAAGCAAACATGTCCCCTATGATCTGAATTATGTAAACTTCAGCTTTGTTTTTTTCCAAAATGGTCCAATGTCAGTTTGGAAATTCATTCTCAACTGGGTGAACAGTTGCCCTTTTAAACTGGTATTACCACTGCTTAACAGGTGAATGAACATTAACATTGATCTGTATTGAGTAACCCTCTCCTTGTAGGATATAATATTGTTATTTTACTTTGCTTTAACATTGCTAGTGTTACCGTATGACTCGTACTGCCCATGTAATATGAGCTGGTAAGTGTTTAATTTGCTGTATAAGTAGTCATTACATGTTGCCTCTGCATGTTTGTTTGCATGCAAACTGTATACTTTCATTTGATGTTTAATCTGTTATCTGTATTTCTGCTCAGTAGAAGTGACAGTTTAATGTGTTATATAGTGTAATATTCCACTTATACTACATAAGTGTAAATTAGATATTAAGGCTTCTATTTGTACTAAAACTTGTGTAACTGTTGTGGTCAGCTCTTAGGCACCATGGTTCTATGGTCTGGATGTATTTTTTTCTGTTGCAATTTTGCATTTCCTGTGTACATCATTGGTAAGTTTGACATGTAATTGCATCAGACACATTTGAAGCACACTGTTGTGTTTATCATTGAAAGTGCAGTACTTTATGCACTTCACTTCTTTGGCTGAATGACTTTCCTGTAAGGGTTGTGTGGTACGTGTGTGTGTGTGTGTGTGTGTGTGTGTGTGTGTGTGTGTGTGTGTGTCTGTGTTTTTGTATCATGCCCATCAGCATAGACGTTACTGGAATATATTATTTTCTGGTCACCCCAAAAGAATACCACCTTTATTTTGGTATTACACTGCCATTCCTTTGCCCTCCAGCACTAAATGTGGCACAGCTATGTATTATGCCTGGACCCTTTTTGTCTGCTTGAACTGGTATTATATGTGATGTGTTGTTGTCATACGTAGCTTTGTGATTTCTGTATTTATAGGTTGTAGCAATGTGTACTGTAACAGTGACAATGTAGGTCATTCAGTAACACCATAGACATAACAACATTAAAAGACATAGTTACTGTATCCAGATGGGGTGTCCATTTAACACTCAACATTTTTATACAGGCATAAAATCACGAGGGGTGAGTAGGCAGTTTAAAAGAATGAAGTCCAGTTTGTATACAGTCTGCACAGACATGTAGCTGATCACAACATAAGCAAAGTTCAGACAATCAAAAAAAAAAAAAAAAAAACAGAATATTTCTTTTCAAACTCAGTTCTACATTCCATTACAGAATATATGAATACACGTTGGCCAATGGCTACACACTAAATAATGTGGTTCATGCATTACTCATTTTAATCTCAGTGGTTCAACCTTCTAATTTCAGCAGCTCAGCCTTTAAACAGTGTACAACAGATGCTGTTGAGTATTTGGAGAGTTTCAGTGCACAGGTATGCTAGAAATGGATGCCCAGTGAAGGAACTTGTCACCTTTCTTATAGGATCCACTTCAGGTGCTTTTCCATCAGAGCAGTGGCAGATCAACCCATATACCACAACACTACTGGCTTGCTGAATCTGGCTTTATAGCGTAAGTTAACTTACAACTTACAGTCCCCTTTCAGGAGAAAAATGTTTCCCAGTAGATACAGTGTTTCACATTTTGAAAGCAATAGTTTTCAAACACATTTTAACTACATTCAGTCTCTACATGGTGCTTTTGTAACTTATAAAAATCACACCCTTTTTGAAAGTTTTTTGAACTTCTTCAGACTAATAGCATGTATGTAATATGCTTTAGCGGTCCTTTTTAAACTTTCTCTGAACTTGAACCTACTCCTTACACAGAAATGCATTTTCCATGGTGATTTTTATAATTATTTACATTTTACAGTATTAGTGCTTTAAAACCTTTTTAAATAGCATGTTTGCAGCTGTAACCAATCATTCAAAGTCCCGTGCAATTATATATTTTTAATGCTGCAGATAATGATTAATCTCTAGCAAGAAAGAAGTTGTTACTGTTTCATGCACATGATCTTTAATGAGTTCGTTTTTTTAAAGGATCAGTGTCTTGTCAAGCAATGTATTCCATTCCTCACAGATATCACAGAGCACTTGATGTCCTGGATAGAGTAAGGCTCACTCTAGGTTAAACAATGATGCATGTTTTTTGGTCTAACACTTTTCACCAAAATAGTGTCATCTTCCTGTAGTTATGTTTTTGCCTCTCTTTAACAACTCTGAGTTTATATACTCCATGACCGTATACAAATGATGAAGATATCGACAAATCCAGGTCAAGGAGAGAAAATCTGCACCACACCACTTAAAAAGAAAATAACTTTAATAAATTAGAGTGTGATATAAGTGCTTTCATTTTACTACTCATAAAACTTCTTCAGATACACATGACCCCACATTTCCTTGGTTTAAATAATTGGCACTTCCTCTAATCTCGCATCTGTTAACTATTTAACAATTCAGATTTAAAGTCATATTCTCCCCCATCAGTTTATGTGCCCTCTTAAGTATATAAAGATACAAAAATGTGTATCTGAAAAAGTTTTACGAGTAGTAAAACAAAAGTGCTTATATCACAGTCTGTTTTATTAAAGTTATTTTCTAAGTGATGTAGTGCAGATTTTCTCTCCTTGGCCTGAATTTGTAGAAATCTCTGAGTTTACTCACTGATGATGTTTTGCTCATATTCATGCTTGAACGTCTGACTTTTTGATGTGGCAAATGCTGTAATGCCTTGAACTTTCATACCAAATTCTCATGATGCTGTTTATCTGCTATTTCCAAGGAATGCTTTTATTTTAGCAAATTCTTATGATTTTACATATGTTGGCCATAAATATCTCGGTAATATTGTAGAACACTGGACTGTATGTAAGTTGTGTTCAAGAATGAAGAAGCCAGCATTCCCTACGTCACTACCAACAGCAATATAAACAGTTGGGAAACTTTTTTAAATCCAATTAAAAAGTTAATAGTACATCATCATGCATTTTATGAACATTAAGAAATATTAAACTCTAATGTCTGACATTACAGACTGGCAGCATGCCTTTGTTATTTCCCAGAAAACCAAACAATTTCAGGTGGGGCAAGGCAAAGGCTATATTTTACTTGAGGGCCTCACCATTTAGTTTCGCACAGAAGTGGACGTGTCGCGAATTGAGTGACAACCCTGTCTGCATATGTAATTAGCCTTCAAGCAATCGCGCATGCATACATGATATGAGAATATTAACGTTTCTCCATGGAATCTTGGCTTTAGGCTCAAAAAAGCTGTCTGTTTCTACTTTTCTGCCATGTCACTCAACAGTGCAAATAATCCTTTCCTGTTAATAACCATTTTAGCAAAATATTTAGGAACTTGCACCTTAGCCAGCCATTTTCCATATCAAGTCTTACATAAATGCAGTGGTCTTTATTACCAGTCAGTCCTTTCTGCCAAAAGTACCTTCTGCTACTCTTAGACTATCCATTTAAGGTAATGTAATGTGTTATACATCACATTACATGAATAAGCTGTCAGGAGAAAACATAAGATCTGAAGTAGGCAGACTTCATTCGTCTGCAACCTGTGGGTATCGGATCCGACCTCGGATCCGAGCCGGCAGTTCAAAAGCTTAGGCTCCGAGCTCCTAGCTCCTCCCTCTTACCCATAATCCCCTGCCAAGCCCTAACTGACCTCAGATTTCGTTTGCCGCTTTTCAAGTAGCTACGGAATTCTAGAGCTCCTGGCGTTGGTCAAGATAAGATAAGATTTTTTGACAGAAAAAGTTTTAAAAATCTCTGTTTTTGTTATTAATCTTGTTAGTGTTGTGTGTGTTTAAGGCTTTCCTCTCTCTTTAGTTAAATTTTCTCGGGTTTTCATAGTTTGTTTGTGTGTGTGTGTATTTTAGGCCTTAGGTTGTGATGTCTGAAGCCCCTAAGGCTGTTTTCGAATACCGAGTGTGGCCATAAGCTGTCCCCAGCGGATGGCCACACTGCAGCGTTAAATGCTTGGGGGTTGAACACCTGTCTTCTGGTTGTTCCATTTGTGCAGGGTTCAACCCCCGGGCTTTGAGGGAGCGGAGGTCGAAGTTGGTGCTGGCGGGTCTATTACCCCCAGATACCGCTTCGGCCTCTGCCCCTTCCACTCAGCAACCTGTTGCTGTGGGCTCTCCCCCTCCGGCTGGGACTCAACCTCCCTCTAAGTTGCCGGAGGGGAAAGAGTCATCTAGGGAGAGAGAGAAGAAGGAGAGGCACAGGGAGAAGCACCACAAGCGGAGGGCCGAAACTTCCAGTTCGGCTCCTCCATCCAAGCGGGCTTCCCCTGTGCCTTCTAGTTTTCCTCCTCCTCGGCTCCACTCCCCTCGGTTCTCTCTGGGACCCGAGGAGGAGGAGGCTAGCCCTTCTAGGAGGTCTCCGAGGCGGCTCTCTAGGTCCGCTTCGGTGGCCTCCACTAGGTCAACTTTTTCCATGAGCGAAGCTGATATGGACCGGATGATGAGGAAATTCATCCAGGCCCAAATGCAAATGGGAGTGCTCCTAGCCCCCCCCCCATCCGGGAGGGGCTTGACCCTTTTTCGCCCCTTGGCTCCTTCTCCCACCCTTACCACGGGTTCGGAGCTGTCGGCGCCGTGCAGATTTGGATCCGGGGGGGGGTTGGATCCGATGGGTCGGCGCACCTCGGGTCCGTCCCATCCCTTGGGTGGTTCGGGTACCGGACCCGACCTCTCGAGCCGAGGCGAGCCTCGGATCCGAGGGAGCTGGTGTCTTCGGCTCCGCCCAGGTCGGAGCACACGGTCTCGGATCCGACGGTTGCGCTCGACTCCGATCCGTCAGGCCGGATCCGAGTGGGGGTCGGCTCTCGGGGCTTAGAGAAGCTGGCTCCCCTCGGCTTTCGGCGTAGTGGAAAGGGCACTGTCGAGACATCCGGACCCCGTCCCTGCCACGGCTCCGTCCCGCACTCCTTTGCAATTGGGCCAGGCCCTCACCAGCCGGTCCCAGGGACAGCCCGCCTCGATGTCCCAAGTGGTTCCCTTGGAACATCCATCTGCTGAAGAGTACTCCTCGGACAGCCCCCCCCGATGAAGTACCTCGGAAGCGTAAGTGCAAGAGGAGGCACATGGACTCCTGAGTCAGTCATTGAAGACACGGACTTGGATGAAGGGGAAGGTTCCCTAGGCCACCCCCTGAGGACGTCTCATTTGGAGACATCATGGAGATGTTAAGGATCAGGGGGGGGGTGGTCTGCCCCCAAGGCTTCTTCGGACGAGTCTGTGTTCTTGGAGGCATTCGAGGCGGGCCCTTCTACCTCTTGGGTGTCCCTCCTGCTGACCCCTGGTGGACCTTATTTCCATCAGGGCGTGGAAGGATCCGACACCATTGAGCCTATCCCAAACGCCCGGACCGCATTCTTTCCTCCAGCGGACCGCATCCACTGGAGTAAGGGTCCCCAGTTGATGCCATGATGATGGCTGCAGCCACGAAGAGGGAATTGGCCCAGGAGAGTCCTCCGCATCCTCCGGGCAAGGAGTCCTGCTCGATGGATCGCATTGGGAAGCGAGTTTTAGTTCAGCAACCTTCTCCTTGAGAGCTGAACTACATGGCACATGTCATTAGGAAGCAGGGGGATCTGATTAAAGAATACGCTGTATCTCCTCCGAGTCCATCTCGAGTGAGGATAAACAGGTTTACTCCACCGGATGGCCACTCTCAGATCAGTTTCAATACATCTATGCGGCTACTGTCTCATGCTACTGAGGGAGCCGCTAGAGCCAGCGGAGCAGGCCTAGTCATGAGGCGACAGGCCTGGCTCCGCCATTGTGATTTTGCAGCGCCCTTCAACGCGTCCTTCGCGAATGCCCCCTTCCTTGGTTCTCCCTTCTTTGGCAAGACTGTTCGCGTTACATTAGTCCTGAGCGAAACGGACAGGAAGACGCTGTCTGCCGTCGAGTCTGCTTCTCAGCTCCCCAGAGGTCCTTCTCTAAGAACCAAAAGGGACAGAAGAAGATGTGGTTCCGGAAGTCGAGCAGTCCCAGCCTGCTCCGGATAACCAGTCCTTCCGTGGCAGAGGTGGACGGGGAGGTCAGCTGGGTTAGAGGCAGGGGGCTCTGGCAACTTTGGGTCCAGAGAACCTTTCTCTGAGAGACCCACGCAGCAGCCCTGAAGGGTTGCCCGGCTGTCCGCTCTGGAGGCAGTCGGGGGCTGTTTTCGATGCACCTGACTTCTTGGGAGTCCATAACAACAGACAGTTGGGTGCCGAGTCATATCCAGAGGATATTCTATCCCACTATTCAAGGTTCCTAAATCTCGCAGCCTCCCAGATGTTCCACCCGACCAAGGAGGCAGCAGCTATCGAAATCGAGCAGCTGCTAGAAAAAGAGCCATCCAGCACGCCCCCAGATCAAGCCGGATTAGGTTTTACTCCAGGTTCTTTTGGTGCCAAAGAAGACGGGGACGTAAGACCAATCTTAGACCTTTCCCAGTTGAACCTGTCAGTAACCAAGCAAAAGTTCCGGATGGTCACCCTGCAATCGATTCTTCCCCTCTTGAGGGAGAACGACTGATGTGCTCCATAGACCTCAAGGATGCGTACTACCACATTTGAATGGACAGACGATCCAGGAGGTTTCTTCGCTTCCGGCTGGGAGCCAGTCATTATCAGTTCAGGGTCCTCCCCTTTGGTCTCACCTCAGCCCCCAGGGTGTTTACTTTCAAGGTGCTAGCGGTGGTAGCGGCCCACCTGAGGCTACAGGATTACAGGTCTTTCCGCACCTGGACGACTGGCTCCTGACGGCATCATCAAGGCATCTTCTGTGCTCAGCCAGGGATTACTTTCTTCAACTAGCACCAAGGCTGGGCATCACGATCAACTGGGAGAAATCTTTTCTGAACCCCACTCAAGTTTTAGATTTCATAGGAGGAAGACTAGACACCAGATCAATGCGAGCCTTCCTCACCCCAGACCGTATTGCCAGCCTGAAGTGTCATGTGACAGTGATCCTGCAACCATCTCCAACTGCAGCTTCGGTCCTGAGGGCCCTAGGTTCTATGGCGGCAGCTATTCCGCTTCTCATTCATGCACGCTACGCATGCGGGTCCTTCAATGGACCCTTCGTTCAGTGGTCCCTCTTCGCTCTTCTCTAAATGCTCCGATTGCAGTCAGCAGAGCATGCAGGGACTCCTCTTGGTGGCTTCTCTCCGGAGCCCCTGCAGGGAGACCTTTTGCGCTACATTTCCCGAGCCACAGTGACCACGGACGCTTCTTGCCTCGGGTGGGGGCATTCTCGGGAAAGATTGTCCAAGGCACGTGGAATCCCACAGAGACGCCACTGCATATAAATGTCCTGGAAATGAGGGCGGTGCTCTAGCTGCAAGCACTTCACCACGCTCTTCCTTCCGGGACTATTATGCATTTTCTGTGCACATCATTGGTAAGTTTGACATGTAATTGCATCAGACACATTTGAAGCACACTGTTGTGTTTATCATTGAAAGTGCAGTACTTTATGCACTTCACTTCTTTGGCTGAATGACTTTCCTGTAAGGGTTGTGTGGTACGTGTGTGTGTGTGTGTGTGTGTGTGTGTGTGTGTGTGTGTGTGTCTCTGTGTTTTTGTATCATGCCCATCAGCATAGACGTTACTGGAATATATTATTTTCTGGTGACCCCAAAAGAATACCACCTTTATTTTGGTATTGCACTGCCATTCCTTTGCCCTCCAGCACTAAATGTGGCACAGCTATGTATTATGCCTGGACCCTTTTTGTCTGCTTGAACTGATATTATATGTGATGTGTTGTTGTCATACGTAGCTTTGTGATTTCTGTATTTATAGGTTGTAGCAATGTGTACTGTAACAGTGACAATGTAGGTCATTCAGTAACACCATAGACATAACAACATTAAAAGACATAGTTACTGTATCCAGATGGGGTGTCCATTTAACACTCAACATTTTTATACAGGCATAAAATCACAAGGGGTGAGTAGGCAGTTTAAAAGAATGAAGTCCAGTTTGTATACAGTCTGCACAGACATGTAGCTGATCACAACATAAGCAAAGTTCAGACAATCAAAAAAAAAAAAAAACACAGAATATTTCTTTTCAAACTCAGTTCTACATTCCATTACAGAATATATGAATACACATTGGCCAATGGCTACACACTAAATAATGTAGTTCATGCATTACTCATTTTAATCTCGGTGGTTCAACCTTCTAATTTCAGCAGCTCAGCCTTTAAACAGTGTACAGCAGATGCTGTTGAGTATTTGGAGAGTTTCAGTGCACAGGTATGCTAGAAATGGATGCCCAGTGAAGGAACTTGTCACCTTTCTTATAGGATCCACTTCAGGTGCTTTTCCATCAGAGCAGTGGCAGATCATCCCATATACCACAACACTACTGGCTTGCTGAATCTGGCTTTATAGCGTAAGTTAACTTACAACTTACAGTCCCCTTTCAGGAGAAAAATGTTTCCCAGTAGATACAGTGTTTCACATTTTGAAAGCAATAGTTTTCAAACACATTTTAACTACATTCAGTCTCTACATGGTGCTTTTGTAACTTATAAAATCACACCCTTTTGAAAGTTTTTTGAACTTCTTCAGACTAATAGCATGTATGTAATATGCTTTAGCGGTCCTTTTTAAACTTTCTCTGAACTTGAACCTACTCCTTACACAGAAATGCAATTTCCATGGTGATTTTATAATTATTTACATTTTACAGTATTAGTGCTTTAAAACCTTTTTAAATAGCATGTTTGCAGCTGTAACCAATCATTCAAAGTCCCGTGCAGTTATATATTTTTAATGCTGCAGATAATGATTAATCTCTAGCAAGAAAGAAGTTGTTACTGTTTCATGCACGTGATCTTTAATGAGTTAGTTTTTTTAAAGGATCAGTGTCTTGTCAAGCAATGTATTCCATTCATCACAGATATCACAGAGCACTTGATGTCCTGGATAGAGTAAGGCTCACTCTAGGTTAAACAATGATGCATGTTTTTTGGTCCAACACTTTTCACCAAAATAGTGTCATCTTCCTGTAGTTATGTTTTTGCCTCTCTTTAACAACTCTGAGTTTATATACTCCATGACCGTATACAAATGATGAATATATCGACAAATCCAGAACAAGGAGAGAAAATCTGCACCACACCACTTAAAAAGAAAATAACTTTAATAAATTAGAGTGTGATATAACTGCTTTCATTTTACTACTCATAAAACTTCTTCAGATACACATGACGCCACATTTCCTTGGTTTAAATAATTGGCACTTCCTCTAATCTCGCATCTGTTAACTATTTAACAATTCAGATTTAAAGTCATATACTCCCCCATCAGTTTATGTGCCTCTTAAGTATATAAAGATACAAAAATGTGTATCTGAAAAAGTTTTATGAGTAGTAAAACAAAAGCGCTTATATCACAGTCTGTTTTATTAAAGTTATTTTCTAAGTGATGTAGTGCAGATTTTCTCTTCTTGGCCTGAATTTGTGGAAATCTCTGAGTTTACTCACTGATGATGTTTTGCTCATATTCATGCTTGAACGTCTGACTTTTTGATGTGGCAAATGCTGTAATGCCTTGCACTTTCATACCAAATTCTCATGATGCTGTTTATCTGCTATTTCCAAGGAATACTTTTATTTTAGCAAATTCTTATGATTTTACATATGTTGGCCATAAATATCTCGGTAATATTGTAGAACACTGGACTGTATGTAAGTTGTATTCAAGAATGAAGAAGCCAGCATTCCCTACGTTACTACCAACAGCAATATAAACAGTTGGGAAACTTTTTTAAATCCAATTAAAAAGTTAATAGTACATCATCATGCATTTTATGAACATTAAGAAATATTAAACTCTAATGTCTGACATTACAGACTGGCAGCATGCCTTTGTTATTTCCCAGAAAACCAAACATTTCAGGTGGGGCAAGGCAAAGGCTATATTTTACTTGAGGGCCTCACCATTTCGTTTCGCACAGAAGTGGGTGTGTCGCGAATTGAGTGACAACCCTGTCTGCATATGTAATTAGCCTTCAAGCAATCGCACGTGCATACATGATATGAGAATATTAACGTTTCTCCATGGAATCTTGGCTTTAGGCTCAAAAAAGCTGGCTGTTTCTACTTTTCTGCCATGTCACTCAACAGTGCAAATAATCCTTTCCTGTTAATAACCATTTTAGCAAAATATTCAGGAACTTGCACCTTAGCCAGCCATTTTCCATATCAAGTCTTACATAAATGCAGTGGTCTTTATTACCAGTCAGTCCTTTCTGCCAAAAGTACCTTCTGCTACTCTTAGACTATCCATTTAAGGTAATGTAATGTGTTATACATCACATTACATGAATAAGCTGTCAGTAGAAAACATAAGTTTCTCTAGTATGTTGGGAGTGTTACTGCTAGTTTAAGACAGCTCCTTTTCATCTTACATCCTGTCTGACAAGGAATACCAGACTGTTTAAAAAAAAAAAAACTCACCTGCCTTGGCCTGTACCTTCCATTCATATGATTGACTGAACCCACCAGCCTACTCCTTGAAAAAGTATGTTCTCGGATCTACATTAAACTGTCTACCTTTCCTTTCCATCTCCTGAACATGGCCCTTCCTTATCACACTGTTGTTACTTTTAATTGTGATTCTCTCATATTTCTTTTTAGTGCATTGTGTACCTTATAGCATATATATTCTGTTCTCTCTCCCATCTTTTCTTTGAAAAGAAATGTAACTGTTAGTCTTTCCCCATATATTATATCCTCTGACCCCTTTACTGTCCTTGTTGCATGCACTATTTCTAGCACTCTAATTGTAGTATTGGGAATTACTGATGTTGGTAATATTTTACTGTTTTATTTATTGTTATATTACATGTCGGTGAGCTTGTTTTCTTTTGTTTTGACATCCGATGGTACATTCGGAGGGAATGCATATTCATGAATGACATATCACGGGGGTGGGTTTTGGGTGGGGCTTGTTATTGCACATCTGGTGAGGCCCTCAAGTAAAATATTGCCAAGGCAAAAATAGGAGGCAAAATCACAGATGTTAAAAGTCAATGGTACAACAGGCTTTGCAATCAACTCACATTTTCTGAATTAGCAAGCTCTAATATTTGGCATTGACTAACTTTAATTTTCAGTAGTTTAGCAGAAAATCAAACATTTTTATGAGGGACAGGGCAAACTCAAGGTTTCTTTGTAGAAATGCACAGCTATAGAAATGTTTATATTAGTGTTTCAAGTAAAGAATCGCTTAGCATTGCTACTAATTTTTTTTAAACTTGCTTGTTTTTTTTTTTCTGACATGACTTTTTGTAAGATACTGTTTGTGGTAAGGATTAGCTTGTTACAACAACAGTGAGCAGCTGTCAAATTGCACTGAGTAACATTCTAAGCAATACTCAAATACACTACTGCAGTTCAGTGTTCTCCATTATCGCCAATATGTCTACCATCCATTAGCTTGTAGCCAAAGTGAAGTTATCCTTCCACTACTCAAACATTGTACTTCAGAAATCTGTCTAAATTAATAATTATTAAAAGGTAGTTGTACAGTGTTTTAACTTGCTTGACATCATATGTGTACTCGTCATCTGTACTCTAAACTACTCCTTGGTCTACTAGTACTTTGTACTCCTGGATTAGTGCTTTACCCCTGGTCAGCAAATGGTAAATAATTAATAAATAAATAAATAAGAATGTTACCTGTTCTTGTCATATCTAGTATCTCAAGTAAAGTGAAAATTCTGTGAAGAACTTGTATCACAATATGAGGTGAAGTAGATATGATTGGCTTTATAACTGGCAATCTTGATTACTCATCACTTAACAAATATGTCAAGTGTTTACTTTAGGCCACACCATGGTACTTTGCGCAGGTGTGTGTAGTGCTATCTTGACTGACATCCTAATGGAGTTGCCAATTAAGTGTTTGACCTGTTTTTTATTTCTATACTTTTTGAACATTAAAAAGTTTAAGAAAGTTGAAGTATATAAATCAAAACTCTACAAGGCATTACTGAGTTAATGTCAATGAAAGACAGCTGCATACATCCATCAAGAGGGCTGCCGTTCCTATGCACCCCCTGCTTAACACAGTTTTAACTGCCTTGCATCCCTTTTAGGGGGGTGCAGTGGCGTATCTCCCCAATGGATGTTACACTGAGTTTTTTAATCTCATCTTCTTCAGCTGACCTTATAATACCATAATACCATAACTCTTATTTTTCAAGAAATAAATGTTGCTGTAAATCATAACAGTTCTGGTATTCTAAGGTCAGCCATCACACGAGGGGTGGAGCTTGCTACTGTTCTTACTGGTGTGTCTTAGTATAAACAATCACCATAAATGCAAAAATATTTTAATATAACAAGGGCATACCATTCCTTGCTGTTATTTGTCCATGGTGCTTTAAGTAGTTCAGACATATGGGATATATGGATAAGTGCATTGTTCTTGTGCTGTTTTGTCACAACTAATGGTCTTTTAGGATCTTTTCATTTAGCTCTTCTGTACTTGAAACTACATTTTTCTTTTAACTGTTATTTTATTTTCTGCAAACCCTATGCATCCCTTCTCCTTCTGTTTGGGTATATATAGTCTTGTCTCCTTCAGCAAGTAATTTCTATGAACAGAAACTGTCCTACCTTTGGAGGTCTCATACATTTTTACCCGTTAAGCATCAGGCTCATCTTTACTCTTTTTGTACAATGCATTACTGATACAGAATTCTTTGAATTCTTTCATTTTGTGCCTTTGTCTGTTTTTCTGTTTATTTCTTTAAGGGCATGGATCTTATTACTGCATATTCAGAATCATATTAACATAGTCAAATGTCACATTCTTATCTCTTTCTGTCTGTTCTGTCAAGATGCCTGCAGAAATAGTCTGCAGTATTTTTCTCTTTTTCTGTTGCACTATAAATTGGTAGGATTGCAGTCTCAGAGAACATGCCTGTACCTTATGTGGTGATTTATAATTTGGATTGCAATTTGCTGGATATTCTTTCAATGTGTTAAGTTTTTCAAATATGTGCATATAGAAGTGTCTGTAGGCTCATATAATGTCTAGAGCTTTTTCCTCTGGCTAATTGTATTTATTTTCACATTTATTAACAATATGTTCAGCTAAGCTTTCACTTTTTGTTGTTAATCTGTATTTGAATTAGGAATACTTCTAGGCTTACTGTGCTAATATCAACTTCTGGTGCGGTTCTACTCTCAGTGTAAAAAATGACATAGCTGTCTCTGAGCTTTTACTTTTCTTGAAATATTTTATGGTTTCTTGGTACCTTTCTCATCATGCATAAGGTGTGTTCTTTTCATTAGTTCTCTAAGTGATGCAGTGATATTTATAAAGCCCTTTATAAATCTAGAACTGTGACAAGCCATACCTGGTAAGCATCTTACCCATTTTTCTATATGTAGGTATTATATTTTGTACTGATTGCACTTTCTTTTAATAAGTCAGATGACACCCCCCCACCTGACAATATGAATCCATAAATTTGAGGCATACTCTTTTTTTTTTATATTAAGACAGGACAGTTTGGCTCACTGCACTGATGGCACCTGCCATTGTGTGGGTGACCAATGGTCATGCACAGAAGGAGCCTAGCAGTGCTGTGCTGTATAAGTGGTATGCTTCTTAATTAGAAAGGCAAATGTGGTGACATAGCATGCTTTCAATGACTGACAGCAATAGAACAGCCTGTAGGTCATCTGTGGAGAAGGAATATAGGGAAGCCTTCAGAATCAGCAGACTGTCCCACTTCTTACTATCTGCTTCTCACTATCAGAGCTCAGTTGACCTGATAGGCTTACTGAATAGAGAAGGAATTGGCTAGAAGACTTTTACTGTATTTATGTTTGCCTGGTTATCACCCTGCAGGAGGAATGACTGAGTGATCCTATGGGGCTTAGGTAGTAAGGGAACCATTGGGAAAATTCCTCAGGCTATCAAATTAAAGCCATTTAGAACCTCCTCAAGATTCTAAAATCATTTCTGAAGGTATTGATGTAGAGGATGCAGCAGCTTACTCTCACCCGCATTATCCCACATTTAGGGAGGTTTTAAAATTAATGCAGGAGAGGAGGATTTGACCCTCCAGTCCCACAAAGAAGATTTCAAAAGACATTCTGGAGAGTGAAGCAGTCCTCCTTGGTGGTCCCCCAATGCTGGAAATCATTCAGGACATTGTAAGCCAAATACAGTGGCATACTGATGTTGTGGTCTCAGGATCCAAGAAGACAGACCAAATATTCTGTTCTACTAAGGAATGTTTGGTGTAGTCAGGCACTCCCAGTCCAGGCATTGCTATCTTGGCAGCGATCTTGAAAATACATCAGTATGCAGCTATCGATGCCATGGGTGTCAGAGAATGATGGGGACCTAATAAGCTAGAAAAGTGAAATGTTTGTGTCCTCCACTCAGCATCTGAGGGTTTTAAACAGCTTGACTTAAATGTTGTACTTTCATCAAGATGCTTTGAATGAAGTACAGCAGTCTTTTGAAGAAATGTCTGATAGTGATCTCAAGGAAAATTTCAGGGCTCAGGCTTTTATGGCTTCAACAGTAGATGACATGCAGGTCTTCACTAATTGCAATACAAGTGATGGGTGAGCTAGAGAGCCTAGCCTAGCCATATACCAGCACTTCTGGCCCAACCTTAACTCATTTGCAGAGCACGTCAAAACATGTTTTATGGATTAAACCTTTATATAGTCCCATTGCTTAGGCCAGAAACTGTTGAATCATTCAAATCTATGAAAGATAAAGAGCACATCCTTATGTCTTTGAGTATGAAATTTGACCCCCTCACAACACTCCAATTAGATGTAAAAGAACTAGTAGAGAATTGGTTACACAAAAAAAGTTTAGTCTACAACAGCAGGAACCTTAAAGAAGCCATCAGAGTTCCCAGCAAGGACAATAGTCAAAAGGATGAAGTCCTTGACATTTTCATGGTAGGTGTGTGCAATCCAAAGGCAGAGTGCAGCAGTCCTAAATACTAACCTTATCATTCGTGTGTGGAGATGATCAGGGGAAGATGTTATCTCCATAAACCATCTGAGTTCAAGGTTATGAGTGATGTGTGGATGAGGGAACTTCATATACCTTGGCTATCATATCCGATTCTGTTTCCCTTCTCATTGATCCACTACTTGCTTGATGTGATAATATCTCTCAAAAAAAATGTCAATGAAAGAATTTACAGATGCTTCTCTGGAAGAAAAAAAACAGGCCAAGGGACCCAACAAGATAAGCAGGAACATGGATACTCTTTCATATTCTTTTCAGTTCTGAAGATGCTGTGCCTAAGGCCAGTAATGTATTTGTGTGACATCGACAGCTTTATCTAAAAGAGTACCTTTCAATGTAATGTGCGTGTAAGGGAAATGATATAATTTTGATCTCATTTGCAAAATATCTTTCCCTTCTCCTTGTCCCACCACTGGCTTTGTTAGGTATCTCCCTGTATAAAAAGCATGGCAAAGAGGAAAGGTCCAGATACTTCTCCTGAAAAATAGATGTCCAAGGAGGTCAAACAAAATTAATGGGGATTTGGATATCATTCCAGCTTCTTTTTAGTTCTGAAAGAGATGCTGCATCTAAGGTCAGCAGTATATTTAAATGACCTCAACACCTTTATCCAAAAAACATTCACATAATAACCTTTTAGTATATTCCATCTTTGTTATCCAGAAGAGCCTAAATGAGCTGTTCAGACTTCCAAGATACTTGACTGCCCATAAAGATCAGAAAGTTGTCAAGAAGAATCTTTTATTTTAAACAGCAGTCAGTTGTTATCAGTTTAGAACTCTGCTCTCCGGCCTTAGGTCTGCCCCCACAGTGTCTACAAAGTGAGTTCTGGCAGTAACCTCCTTCCTTTGAATGAAGAGAAAAGGTTGTTTCTCTGTTTAGATGAGTGGCTGGTAATAACCTCCTGCTGGGAATGTTTTGTCCAGTCAGTGTCTTTCTTTTCAAGATGTTTCAGTTCTTAAGGATTACAGAGAAGTATGCAAACACATAGATCAGGATAACTGTGTAGGGGCCAGTATTATTGAATAAACTAACTCTTCCATCCAGTTATCAAGAGATTTTTAAAAAGTTGATGTTATGTTGTCCTTTCTCGCCGTAATTCTTTAAGGTTGGGTTCGGACCCGATCTCTGCTCTGACTCAGCTGAATACTAAAGCTCGAGAGTTTCCACTGGCTTGAGGCTAACCCCTATCCCATGATGCTCTAGACCACATCCCCAGATCTCATTTGCCGCTCAAATGATTGAGAAATGTTCCTGCTGTCTCATTGGCCAAGTATAGTTTTCTGTTGGTTTAATCTTTTTAAAACTCTTTTCTTCTACTCTTTTGTCTTTAGAGAGTTAGTTTGTCATGTTGTCTGCGTTAGGTAATGGTAGTTAGTAGATAAACCCCTTCCCAAACCCGGTGACCATTTCTGTTTAACTTAGAGGGCTCTCGCTGCCCATTTAACTTAGAGGGCCGCTTCTCCAGTGTTTCCTTGTCCTGTCTCTGTAACAGAATCTGTTTAAGTTAGAGGATTCTTATTCTTCCTTTCTTTTCTTGCTTGTTGCTGAAAAAATATATAAATAAAAATAATAAATAAAAAGATTTAGAGGTAGTTTTCCTTGGGTAGTTTTTTGCTTAGTTAGTTTAACGTTTTTTTCTATAGTGTTGGCCTTGTTTCTTCTTTTTGCATAATGTCCAAAGACAAGGATAGAGAAAGGGAACCCAAGGAGCATAAGCAGTCAGAGTTCAAAAAGTGCAATAAATGCACACAGAAGATGTCTCTCACAGATGGGCACATGAGCTGTGTTTATTGCCTCGGTGCCATCCACTTATAGGACCCCTGCACCAGATGTCATGGGTTCAGTAGCAGGGTGCTCCATGAGCGTAGAAATAAATTATTGGCAAAAGGTTTGTTGAAAGGGCCTTTTCAGGAAGCTTTAGACAGCTCTCAGAGCTCCAAATAATCCTACCCTTCTTCAACCCAGTCAAAGGTAACCAAATGACTGACTACAACAGCTCCAGTTTCGGAGCCACCTAAAAAGATAATGTTGTCAGAACCAAGGGCTCTCATTTCTGATAGACCTAAGAAATTATTTTTCAGTGCCATAAGTGTCCATGGAGCAGACAGAAGTATCGAGGTGTCGGTCTCCTTTATTGGAGCAGATATCCCCAACATTGAGATCTCCTATCCTGGAGAGAAGGAGATCCCCGTCTTTGTCCACCCATTCTTCCAGGAGTTTATCTGATGAAGATGTGGAGCAGGTGGTGAAAAGATTGGTTCGAATACCGGCCCTGGCAAAGATTTTGTCGTCTCCGGACCCAAAGAAATTGGAGACATCCCATACAAAGCATACTTCATTGATTCCTCCACCGATCACTCTGGAGTGTTTGGAGCCAGAGAGTTTGGATCTGGTAGTAGTAGAACCGTCGGCGCCGAGACCACCGTTGGAATCTTTGGTTCCACCTTCGGCTCTGATGTCCTCAGCTCCATCTGATGTTGAGGAGTCTAGGAGCTGACGCTCGCCAGTCGGGTCTGGGGAGGAGAGATGGCATAGACAGTCATCAACCCAATGCTACCCCTCAGTGCCTCAGCTGGGTTGAGCTTGGCTCCTACCTCAGTTTCGGAGCCACCTGCTCCACCTCAGAGTCAGCCTTCTGTCTCTTTGGAGCAGAGGGTCTCATTGGAGCTGAGTGGGAAGGCCTTTGAACTGACAGGGAGAGTGCTGTCTCCTCAGACAGCCCCCCTCTCAGAGCAAAATTCTTGTCCCTCCCAGGTGTCGGTGTCTGTCTCATCACCACCACCCACTCCCAAGTGCAGAGACCCAGAACATCAGGAAGCCCCTGCTGGTGGCATTGTCTCTTCCGAAACTTCTCCAGAGTACCCCTCTGAGGAAGTCCCTCAGAAGAGATTGTGCAAGAGGAAGCACATAGACTCCCCTGAGTCTGTCACTTCTGATACTGATTTGGATGAGTAGGAAGGGTCCCCACAGTCCCCCTCTGAGGATGTCTCCTTTGCGGACATCCTTGAGATCCTGAAACATAGGGATGGCTGGAAGCCCACCAACCCTTCAGGGGATGAATCGGTATACCTGGAGGCTTTTGGGTCTTGCCCTTCCACCTACTGGGTGACTCCCCCTTTTGACCAACAGTTAGGTGTCATATCTCATAAGGTCTGGACATCACCTGATACAGTGGAACCTGATCCGAGGAGGCCTAACAAATTTATCACTGCTCCTGCAGAGAAGGAATTTTTGACTAAAGGTGTCCATGTAGATGCGATGGTGGTGGCAGCGGCCACCAAGAAGGAGCTATCGGAGATCTCCTCATCTGTTCACCCTCCTAACAAAGAATCCAGGACTATGGATAGATATTTTCTTCAGTGACCTTCACCCTCCGGTCACTGAATTACCTTACCCATTTTATGAGACTTCAAAGGGATCTCCTCAAAGAACTTGGAGATACCCTTCAGAGTACTGTAGCTTCGGGGTCCATGGACAAAGTATCATCTCAGCTCTCTACCCTCAATTCCATTATAAACTCCTCCATGTGATTGATTTCATATGCAGCTGATGGAATGAGCAGAGCAGCTGCAACAGGAATTTCCCTGAGGAGACATTCCTAGATGCGCCTTTGCAATTTTGCAAACCCTTCAAGTCTTCTTTCACCAATGCCCCATTTGATGGTTCATCCCTTTTTTAGACCAAAGGTGAAAGATACTTTGACCAGGTGTGAGCAAGATGGAAAAACCTTGTCTGCTATTGGAGTCCATTTTTCTGCCCCATCTAGACCTTATTCTAAAGGTCAAAAGGGCTGAAAGATGTGGTTACGCAAGTCCCAAAAAGGTTTTTCAGATGCACATGGTGACTCTTTTCCCTCAGGGGCAGAGGGGGAAGTTATAATGGAAGATGCTGACCTCGCACCAGAGGGGGGTCTACAGAATCAGGGTGACAGAGATACATTCTCTGACAGGCCCTTCCAGCGCTCCTGAACTGAGGCCCACCTGCTCTTCTCTGGAGGCATTTGAGGGTCTATTGTCACTGTACCCAAGCACCTGGCAGGAAATTTCCCAAGACAAATGGGTACAAACAATTATATCCAGAGGCTATTACATACAATTTTCCATTCCCCAACCGGTAAACCATTCCTTACCAGATGTCCCACCCAGTCAAAAGGACTATGCAACACAAGAGATTCTCTCATTGCTAGAAAAAAGAGTCATCCAAGAGGTCCCCGCAGACCAAATTGGGTCCAGAACTTACACAATATTCTTTTTAGTACCAAAAAAGACAAGGGACTGGAGATCCATTCTAGATGTCAGCAAGCTAAACAAAGCAGTGAAGAAATCAAAGTTCCGGATGGTCACTCTGCAGTCAATATTCCAGTTTATCAGGAAAGATGATTGGATGTGCTCAATAGATCTCCAGGATGCATACTACCATATAAAGATGGACAGATGATCCAGGAGACATTTACGCTTTTGGCTGGGAGCCAGGCATTACCAATTTTGAGCCCTGCCCTTTGGTCTCACTACAGCCCCAAAGTGTTCACCAAATGCATGGCAGTGGTCATGGCTCACTGGAGACATCAGGGATTCCAGGTGTTTCCATACCTAGATGACTGGTTCCTCTCCTCCACCACAAAGCATCTACTACTACAGCCTAGAGATGAAACAATGTCACTTTGCACCAGACTAGGCATCACAGTAAATTTAAAAAAATCTGCCTTGTCACCATTTCAGCATATTACCTTCTTAGGTGCAGAACTGGATTCAAGAAATATGACTGCAAAGCTTACCCCAGACAGAATACAGTCAGTTCATCAGCAAATCAGAATTTTGATATCAAAGAATAAAGTTCAGGCCAGATATATGCTGCAAGTTCTGGGTACGATGGCAGCAGCTATTCTTCTATTTCCCCTAGCACGGTTACACATGAGGGTCCTGCAGTGGTTACTATTTGCTCAGTGGTCAATGCAAGATCTTCTTCTTTCATATCAGATTATCATCATGGAATCTTGCAAAAAGGATCTGCTTTGGTGGCTGCAGACAGACTAGTTGTATCAGGGCTGCCCTCTTGACTTTCCCCAACTGAATGCAGTACTGACCATGGACGCTTCCCAGATCGGGTGGGGGGACATTATCTGGGGATGACAGTCCAAAGCTTATGGAAAGAACATGAAGTCCACTTGCACATCAATGTTCTGGAGATGAGAGTGGTGCTTTATGCATTGAAGGCATTTCAATATATATATATGTATAGTTTAGAATCTCGAATTGCTGAAAGCTCGAAATTCATAATCTCGAGCCCAGAATCTTGAGTTTTCAGTAACTCAAAATTCTAAAGCATAGGGAAAGACATTGCAAAAATGTCTTTACAATATTTTTGCAGGGGGCTACTTAAATATACCAACTCCGAGATCGCACTACAATGGGGATGAGGGAAATCTTCCGTTCCATGCTGTATGCCGAAGTGCACAATGGAAGAGTTTCCGTTCCTCCACTATAGTGCGGTCACGGAGCTGATATATTTAAGCAGGGAGAGTGCAGGGGGACTCGACCCCCTGCAAACATGTAAGTAAACTTTTTTTTTTCATTCTCTTCCTTTCACAATTTTGAGTTACTGAAAACATGAGATTCTGGGCTCGAGCTTATGAATTTCGAGCTTTCAGTAACTGTATCTTGTGAAGGGGAACTATATATATATATATATATATATATATGCTGATTGGGTTGGTCTAAATCTCGCTTGCAAACAAGATCTGGGGATGTGGCCTAGAGCATCATGGGATAGGGGTTAGCCTTGAGCCAGTGGAAGCTCTCAAGCTTTAGTATTCGGCCGAGTCGGAGCCAAGATCAGCTCCGAACCCAACCTGCAAGAATGTAGGCGAGATGGACAACAAACATGGAACGTTTTGGTAAGTACATAGCTTCTTATTATAGACTCAGTCTGATGTATGTATAAGGTAAGCTTATTCCACAGGCAAACCACAGAGTGAGAAATTAACATAGATCTTAATACAGTCTTACACTTTTTGATTTTTAAAGCATAATTTCCTTTTCTGGCAGCAAATTTATATTGTAACAATTCAGTATCCAGCAATAATCAAATCTCTCATTATGAATCACCTTTGAAGGTAAGGCACAGTTTACCTCATAGATGCCTGTAACTAACTGAATATAGACCCATGTTTTCTAATCTCTCACTGTAAGGAAGGTGGTTGATGTTAATAATTCTTTTGCATGCTTTTGCTGAACATTTCCCAAAGTCCAAATGTCATACTTACTATAGGTACAAAATAACAAGTTGAATTTGATCACTTATCACACATATCCAATGAATAGTTTAGCCACAAAGTAGCATTAGCTGAGGTGCAGTTCATAAGAATGAAACCCGGTACCCTCATAACTTTAGATTTTGTTACCTGGGCCTCGATTTCAAATGTTTTTACTCTTTTCATCACTTACCATCATCCTGACAACCATCTCAGTGCTCCGTGTTCTTTGCTATGTCTACCAGCCAGGCAACTCTCCCCCAAACTTACAATGAATTTTCAGCTGGGGCCAGAGAGGATCCTAAAGGCATCCTGGGGGGTGGGGTCATGGTATTTATTTTTCAGACATGGCTTTTCCTATTTTAATCCTACCCCTGATTCCTATCCCCTATGTGTGCCTTGACGACCTCCGTGAGGTCATGCAATGAGCAGATGGCATCTGACCACTCCACACATCCACAAGAAGTGACATCTGCAAGCTGCTTTACCCCTCAGCTGTAGCACATCGTGACTGGTTTCCCAGTTTCTGCCAGGAAACTCCAATCACATTGCATGTTCGTGCATACCCTGTCACTCCGTCAGTCGCCCAAGCTGAGAACTGAACCCAGATTGACTGGGATGTACTCAGAGCTTTATCCCTCTATGCCACTGGAGTGGTGCTTTTGCTTTAAATGTTAAGTTATTGCATATAGTAATTCCTAAATCTTTGTAATTATCCATTACATTATGCTCTCAGTCTCCCATAGTTATATTTGATCTTACATATGGTTTAGCAAAAAAACAAAACTCCACATTTTTTTGTATTTCTATTTAACCCATCATCCTTTGATGAATATATACATTCTCAAGAGAAATGTTAAATTTATGTAAATCATCAGGAAGAGTTACAAGGGCTACAGTTTTAGTGTCATCATCATATGTTGCCTGCTAATCAGAATCAGACACTAGAAAAGCTGAAAAGACTACATTGAACAAAACATGTGCCAACCAAGATCCCTGGGAACCCCTACTCAAACTGGCTTCTAATCTAAATACATTGAACAAAACATGTGCCAACCAAGATCCCTGGGAACCCCTACTCAAACTGGCTTCTAATCTAAATACATTGAACAAAACATGTACCAACCAAGATCCCCTGGACCCCCTACAAACTGGCTTCTCATGTACCAACCAAGATCCCTGGGAACCCCTACTCAAACTGGCTTCTAATCTAAATACATTGAACAAAACATGTGCCAACCAAGATCCCTGGGAACCCCTACTCAAACTGGCTTCTAATCTAAATACATTGAACAAAACATGTACCAACCAAGATCCCTGGGAACCCCTACTCAAACTGGCTTCTAATCTAAATACATTGAACAAAACATGTGCCAACCAAGATCCCTGGGAACCCCTACTCAAACTGGCTTCTAATCTAAATACATTGAACAAAACATGTGCCAGCCGAGATCCCTGGGAACCCCTACTCAAACTGGCTTCTAATCTAAATACATTGAACAAAACATGTGCCAACCAAGATCCCTGGGAACCCCTACTCAAACTGGCTTCTAATCTAAATACATTGAACAAAACATGTGCCAACCAAGATCCCTGGGAACCCCTATTCAAACTGGCTTCTAATCTAAATACATTGAACAAAACATGTGCCAACCAAGATCCCTAGGAACCCCTACTCAAACTGGCTTCTAATCTAAATAAAAGTTGTTAGCATCAACCCTTTAATATCTATCTAATAACTAATTTTGAACCCACTTAACAATACATAATTCAGTCACAAAATTAACATACCATGTTGTTGTGTCCTAAATTTGAAAATGTAATCTGGAAATTGCCACCACTTCACTGCAGTGGTGTTGCATTATAATTCTTACTTTCTACTCTTGGGAAACTGACCTGTAAATTACCAGCCCCAGCTCACCTTTTTACTATTTATTTCTAATTAACGAGATGTAATCATCATCACTACTATTACTACTACATCTTGATCTTTTATCGGAATGACCTCCGTTGTTATTATGACTATTACACTTATTATTGTTATGAATGTTTACCTGTAATTCCAAATCTACTTGCTCTAAACTAAAACAGTCTTGTGGCTAGGCTGTTCTGACATTACCTTGGAACAGGTAAAATTCAGTGTGTATGCTTATTTCACATTTAAACAATGATAAAAAATAAAAATCAGAACAACCTTGTCCCTTTGCACTTGGCACAATCAATCAAACTCTATCCTTGAACAGAGACTGCATGTAAATTAGCTCATTATTTCCTAAAGCTGTGTCTCTGCTTTCTGTTCCATTCTCCCTTTTTATTGCCTTTATTTCATACTCTAGATCTGCCACTGAACTTCATTTGTTACACTGTGTGCAGTCTATACTGACAAAACTGATACTGGATAGACTGTATGTGCAACAACAAAAACATTGATAGACAGTTTCTTATCTAGCAAAGAGTGTAACCATGTAAGTGCTAACCTGTCCATAGTCAAACATAATGTAGAATTAAATTACTTTGGGAATAAAAATAGCTGAAGACTCCTACACTTCTCCTGTACCTCCTGTGCTTGTCCTTCACGTTGAGCTAAGAAGCTAGACCCACCTTAGCATCTTCATGCCACTTGTAAACAAATAAATTTCACAGGTACATGCTGCACAGAGTGGTGTGGTAAAGACATACCTGCAACTGACTGCAGACAGCTGTCCAGTGACAGCAACCCTTAGGGGTGACGTATGTCCCTGTGTAGGTCACATACTGCACAGTCTGCCCTACCTGTCTTACCTGTGGACTGTTTGTGGTAAGGTATGGTGGGTGCATGCCAGAGATATTGCCAGACTACAATAACAAACATATTTGTGTCCTCACATTTACAGTACAAGATGGTACCTAAAGAACATAGTTGGTGGATCCTTATAACTGGCAAGTGCAACCTGGTCATATGCAACCATGTATGTTACACAGGTAAATGCTGCTAGCACAAAATCAGGTATGCTGAAGGGTCATGGGCATTATTGGCTATGCCAACACCAAGGCAACCAACCCTGCACAGTAGTGGGTGAACATAGACTGGGGTCTGCTCACACAGTCATCTTTTACAAACATGGAAGTTTTCCATCCATCTCTGTTTCAGGTGCAAAACTGCTTCCTCATACTCCAGTAGTAGACTTGACATTCAAGCAGAACTTCATGCACCACCATGAGTGTCAGTGGGAGATGCCCCAGTTGGGTGTTTCCTAATTTATGTGTGTATATATATATATATATATATATATATATATATATATATATATATATATATATATATATATATAGATATATATATATATATATATATATATATATATATATTTATAGTATATATAGATCTACTTCAGTAGATTGAACATATTACAAGTTCGAACCACATATGGCCGAGACCATATGTTCAAACTTGTCATAGTTCGAACACTGAAGTAAAAAAAGAAAAAAAACAATAAAAAACAAAATTAAATGTCTGTAGCAGGGGGGTGCACCCCCTACACCCCCTTACTTAAATATACCAACTCCGAGATCGCACTACATAGCAGAAAAGGGAACTCTGCCCATTCAATACTCTATGGAGAGCTCCATTCAGTCTGATCGAACATTTACAAGTTCGAACATATGGTATCAACCATATGAGGTTCGAACTTGTTATATGTTCGATCTACTGAAGGGGACCCATATATATATATATATATATATATATATATATATATATATATATATATATATATACAGATAGATACACATACACACACAGACACACACACACACACACACACACACACACACACACACACACACACACATATATATATATATATATATATATATATATATATATATATATATATATATATATATACATACATATGTATATATTAATATAGTCATATCACTCCTACAGGCACTTAAGTTCTTCGGCTGATGTGTGAGTCTGCACAAGGTAAGTGGGCCTATATTTTTTGCATACTATTCTGTTCTACAGCTGTAGCATCACTAGACTCTGAGATGATACACTAGAGTGCTTTTGTCTGCTTTCACAGGCCATTTGGTGCTCGAGTTCTCCAGATATCTGAGACTGGTGATGATGGTAGCCACAGCATGGTGCTGTCTGCATTCATAGTGGCACTATCAGACACTGGTACCATGGTGGGAATATTACCCTTCCCTTCTACAGACATAGCTCTGTTGCCTCTCCAATCCACCTCTCTGTTACAGGATACTGTTATAGTACAGGAGTTGTCTGATACAGCAACCCAAGGTACATTCTCAATTCCTGCATTCCAGGCAACAGTGGGTACTAGCAACCCCTATGAGCATGGGGATGAAATAGGCAGCTGGTGTACTGGAGGGCAGCAATGCCTTAGGTACTGCCCCACACCTGAACTGAGTTTCTCAATGGCCATTACACAGTGGATGTGCAGGGTACTCCTACAGATAAAAGCTGATGCCACCATGGCCATTGTGAAACTAATCAGTGTAGTACAACACCTTTAACATTAGAAAAGTTGAATGGATATTTATTCATTGAAATAAGAAAGAGTATATGTAGACATTCAGACACTTTTGGGTAAAGTACTGTATCCTGTAGTTTAATTCCTGTTCTGACACTAGGTTGTAATAGGTCTATATTTCTTCCAGCTGAAAGCATTGTGGAAATTGTTGGTGAGGTAGCACAGTTAGATGCTCTGTGTTCTGACTAAATTTCAAGTAACAGAATGGGAGGAGAAGCAGCAGCCTGAATCACTACTAAGAATATATAGTTCTGACTCTACTTCTAGTATGAATGAGGGAAAGCATCAGCAACCTGACACACTGTTAAAAATACACGGCCCTGATAAAAAGGATAGGTGCAGTAACTTCAGAAGAAACTAAAATCTGATTTTGGCTATAATGCAGAGGAAAACTTGTGCATTACCAGGAAAACATGTTACTCTAGTGAAAGAAATCACTGCAGAGAAGAATCAGTGTGTTACTAGAAAAAATATTTGATAAGTCAGTGAATGAAGTCAGTACAGAGACTGAGACAAAATAACAATCAGTGCATGATATGGAATCCTGCCATAGAATTCTAGCCAATAAAGTAATAAAGAATACCTGGATGGCGATGGAAAGGGAAAGACACTTAATAACCCACTAACAAATAAAGCTACAACAGAGGACTTGTTAGAAATAGGCCTTTCAACAGCAGATACGTTGAGAAACAGAAGATACTAAAGTAAAATTAAGAGACTATCGTATTCAGGATCAGGAGAAAATCATTAGCATGATAGCCTTTTATAGATGAAGAAATAAGAGATGAAAAAAACCCATATCTATTTTTTTGGTGAAGCAGCTATACCCTACACTTTCCATCAGTGCACTAACAAAAATGTTCCTTACTTGGCAGATAAGCACACTGGGAGGATGGTTCATTAAACAAGATCAGAAAAAAAACCCAGCCTGAGTAGAAAAGTAGAGACAAATGAGCAGAATGTCCCCATATCATACCTGTATTTTGAGTTAATGAATGACACACTTTACAAGAAGTAAGTACTACAAATGTTGAGAATCCTTGTGATGAAATTATCATATGGTTATGTTTTCGGAGGACAGTTAAGGATGGACAAAATTACAGCAAAGGTCTTAGGTAGAGCAGTGGCTCTGTGGTGTAGAGGGAAGGAGTCCTGCTTATGATCTAGGACACTGGGGTTCAGCTAGAAACCCTGGCAATATTGGACGTAATAAGGGAGGGACAGGAATGAAAAGGTTGTGCCTGCTTGCCTCTCTCTGTGGGAAGGGATGGGGATTTCTTGCCAGGAAGCTGCTGTGATGCCAGTGGTTTTGCAGAACATAACAAAATGAACACCAGGCCAGAGGGAGCGAGTGATATGTTAGTGTCTAGGTAGACCATAACCTCACAATACCCTATTACATGATGCTTGAGGGATGTATGGAATTGAAGATGTTCACCTCACTGGCTGAATGCCGTAAGTGAACCTGAACCAGCATGAGGGAGATGGGGCAAAAAAATCCACCTTCCTGTTAATATGATGCTATCTTTCCACAGTCAACCTGATCTTCACCGTAGAGGACTGAATGGGCTAGTTATGTAACTGATGTTGGAGAGCTTTTGGTCAGTGAGACGTGTCAGAAAGGCAAGGAAAAAGGGATCTTAACTAGATTTTTTTTGGCCTGGTGTAATGGAAGACATTAAGAATTTCTGTGCAGCTTCTCCAGAATGTCAAAAGGCTGCACCACATCCTGGATTTAGAAGTCCAGTGGCTATAAGTATATCCTGGGCATTACTGACAATGCTATGAATATTCCTGAAGCAGTAGCACAGTGAAAAGCCAATGTGGTCAATATGCAAAAAACAGTGTTATTTTACTTTAAGATACGAATACTCAAATAAATACCCACAGGTTAGGGAGACCCATTTATGTTCAGGATTGTGTTCCATCTTTGCCATTGTTTTAAAGTAGAACAGTTAAGAATTTCAATATTCTACCCTCAAGCTGATGGGTTAATGGAGTGCATTAATAAAACCCTGAAGTGAAAGCTAAACAAGGTCATAAAACAAGATTGTAAGAACTGGAGTCAGTTACATCCTGACCTCCTGTTTGTTGTAGGAGCGTACCCCATGATTCAACAGAATCTGCCCCATTTGCTGTACTATACAAGTTTGCTGGACATAGCTAAGGAGACTTGGGAGGAAGGGAAAACCTAATTTATAAATGCAATAACAATAACATACTTCACAGAACTGTAAGATATTTCAAAATTATTATGACAGTAGTGAAGGCACATTTGTAGGGGACACAAAATAATACAAAGTAGGCTATATAAGGGGCCCAGAGAAGTAAATATTGTGGGAAGAAATATCCAGGGAATTGGGAATTGTTATGGCTAGGCTTGCATAGGCCCTAGGGCCGATAGCCTAGTACCAACCTATGAACCTATGAACCTATATAACAAGAATATCAGATTTATGGATTGTAACATAAGGGACAAAGGGTTAATGCTCTAACACTAGAGTGTTATGCCTGTGTTGAGAATAACTTTTAAGCAAGACTGCAAGGGCCCTTTGAGGTAACAGAGAAAATGAACACAGTGAAGTATGAAATAAGACAAACTGGAAAGAAGACCACAGTGCATGTATCACATAAATATGTTAAAAGCCCAGAAGAAAGCTGAAGCTTCTGTAGTTAGTCTGGGAACTGAAAAAAATACCAATAGTATGATTCCATGGAATAGTGTTCTGGTATTCAAGTGCACAAATCTTTGTTTAAGACCTGGAAACAAGATGTGAAAGACTTCCTACTGAGAAATAAAAAGATTTGACCAAGAGGTATTTGGGCCAAACAACATGCTTTAGGTTTATTTTTTTATCCTGATTTTAGTCAAGATTTCAGATCAATATCTTGATAAACATAATTATGAAGTTTGATGAATTTCCAAATCTCCCAGCAGTGGATTGGCATATAGACTTGATTTATCTGCCAAATGGAGAATCACTGTTTTCTCTAAGGCAGTGCAACTTGACCTTAAAAAATTAAGGGTCAGTTGTGGGAGAGAAACACGAAGATGATGAGTGGTTGTAAGTTGTTGTGAAAATGTTGAACTTGAAACATCTTCATTGTAACATTTTTGCAGATTTGCTCCCAGCAATGCTGAGTCTTTCATTTTGAAGTGATGTAGAAGTTGTTTACCAGTATGATGAAAGGGTGTTCAGGTTTTTATCAAGTTTTAGACTCTAATAAGTTTTCAAGAGTGATCCATAAGTCAAGCATGTCTGCTTTATTGTTGATACTACACACTTTATATCTTTAGTTTTTGCTCTTCTTACTAGATATTGGGGACTGTATAGTTTACTGAGTGTAGGGAAAGGAAGACCGGAACAGTGATGTATAATGCAGATCTATAATCAAGTGAATGTGTGATTCCTTTGTGTGATTTTTGAGTTAGTATTCTGTATAAGGATCCTGGATTTTAAAGAATAACACCAGACTGAAATAGTTTCATAGTGGTCAAATAGATGCGTTTTTTTAATGGAGGTGCATACCTCTCAACTACTTAATGCAAGAAATCTGGACAAAACCTAAAATAACAGGGGGCAAAGGCCCCAAAATAGGTACAGATTTTAAATACAGCTTGTATAAATTTAGAAAGATGCTACAATAACAGGATTTGTGTTATCTTGCGTTTTCCATGAGATAAGGAGTCTGAAATCCAAATATATGTCATTATTTAGTGACTTCAATCTTCAGTGATTTGCCAGAAAACCACACATTTTATGAGGAACAGACCAAAAATATGATGTAAAAAAACTGGATATTCTGTGAAAATCTGGACAGTTGAGAGGTATGTGGAGGTGGGTTTAAAAAAGCATGTAGTAGACTTCAGGAGTGCTGAGGGTACTGTAAGAGGACATACAGATGTTAGAACATTAAAATAAAATAGTGCATATTGGAGATGATGTTGGTTTGTGTTGAAGAGAGGGTTTAGGCTAAATAAATCACTATGAACAAGTGTTTTCTGCTATTTTTGTATACTGAAGAAACTGCACTTGATATAAGTTGGGATAGATTTGTTATTTTGGTGGAATTTTACACATGAAACTTAAGACTTAATGTTTGTTTACTATCATCATACTATGTGGCTACATTTTGGATTGGAATTATTAGATTAAAGAGAGAAAGAATATATGTGTTAGGCTTAATGTATTTAGTAATTATGTAGCCATTATTAAAATAGATCATTTTAACTGTCTTTACAATGTGCTAGACAATTAAAACTGCATAATTTGTTATATGTTGGGAGGATCATATTGTATTTCGCTTTTCAAAATATTTTATTTAGATTTGACATTTTAAAAAACGTAACTTGTTCCTGACAGCACAGTGAATGCATTGATAGTGCTATTTTAATTCCAACCAAAAAGGAAAGGAGTTTAAACAGCTAAAAAGCAAGTTTCTATTTCCATGCTGATTATATTTTTATGTCAAAAGGCAATACTAAATGCATGTTTCTTTTACCTGAACTACTGAATTTAGACTAATTAGAAAAAAATCAAGGTCCAATTTCTGGATGTACCAAGAACGTTGATCTGTATGTGTGTGTATTACACATACGTCACCACACAGATAACACTATTCACAAAAAAACTGTGCAATGTGGAGCAGGCTATGTAAATGAGCTGGTAGCCCCTATATCTATAAATGATGTGTAGTCCCTTAAGGGGATTTTATGTAGCCATGCTCACCTACATTTCTGGCAGTAACTTGATTCAGTTTTACAAAGTAAACGGGCAGCAATGGGAACAAGCTCTGTATGGGACTACACCAGATGTTCATGAATACTAGAAAGACAGTGACTGTAACAGTGAATATTGATATGTGATAACTATACTTACACAGAGTCAATGAATGCCTTAGTGCATTCATGGTGTATTGCTACCATGTAATTCACAAAACTTGAAAAGAAAACCACTTATCGGTGGTGAAAAATGAGTTACACTGGTGATGAATTATGGCAAAAAGGGTCAAAAATGCATAATCAGAAAAATAAGGAAGCACGAGGTACTAAAATGAAAATGGTACTTCCATATGATTGTGTGTGTGTGTGTGTGTGTGTGTGTGTGTGTGTGTATGCGCACATGCGTGCTCATATGTGTGTGTGTGTATGTGCGTGCATGCGCGCTCATATGTGTCTGTGTGTGTGTGTGTGTGTGTGTGTATGCGAGCGCATGCACGCTCATATGTGTGTGTGTCTGTGTGTGTGTATATGCGTGCATGCGTGCTCATATGTGTGTGTGTGTATGTGCACACATGCACGCTCATGTGTGTGTGTGTGTGTGTGTGTGTGTGTGTGTGTGTGTGTGTGTATGTGCACGCATGCACACTCATATGTGTGTGTGTGTATATGCACGCATGCACACTCATATGTGTGTGTTAAATAAATTGTTAATTCAGACTGTAAAAATCATTAGGCATTTCAAAATAACAGTCAGTAAGACAGCAGGCTCAAGTTCAATAACATTTCTTTACTAATGTACATTAGGAGGCAAAAAAACGTACATAACATGTATAGAGTTTTGACTCATTACATTCAGGAAATACCCTCAATTATATACCATTTGCAATCAGCTTTTGCCCACCTTACTGACGTGGTCAGTCACAGGGCATTTACATCACTATAGTCCATAATATTCTACTCATAAGTAAACGCTGATGTAATGCTTTTTAAAAGTTTCTCATGAGAATATTACAGCCTTGTAAGGCACCTGGTCAGTTACAATGTCTTCCTGTAGATTTTACTTTTTCCAAGGTTCTTGGATTAGTTCGAATACAATGATCAATTTTCTTCTTAATATGTTCCTTTGTCTCTCTAGTCAGCAGCTGTACACTATCTCTGATAGTGTTCACAAGGCCATCCTTCTCGGTGGAAGGAAGAAAGATACACATGCATACATATTCATTTCTCTCTAACCCTGCAGATAATAATGCTGAAAGACATAAGCCTGCTGAGCTGGCTACTGTCAGGGTCAGAGTTTTAATTACACTACAGCTAAGCTTCAAGCAATTTCATGCAAGATCATTTCTACTGTCATTCTAGTAAAATAGAATTAAATGCATTACATATTATACTGTTTCTAAACTTTGCACTACAAATATGTTTAAGTACATATTCTTCTAACAGTTTATATATGTCTAAGTACATATTTTTCTAGCATTCTGTATATGTTTAAGTACATATTTTTCTAACAGTTTATATATGTCTAAGTACATATTTTTCTAGCATTCTGTATATGTTTAAGTACATATTTTTCTAACATTCTCCCTCCTTTTAATGCTTTTCATTCTATTCAGAAACATAAACAATATCATTTCATTCCTTAGCCTTTTCCTTCTAAGGACTTTCAGCTAAGCAAGTCATTTGTTTTATATTTCAGACAGACTTTCACTTGGTATCAATAGATTCAATTCCATGTCCTGGTACATAGTCTCAGTTACTGATATATCAACAAAATCTCTAACCAACCTTTTCACACAGGGTATCCCGCAACAGACACATGCTCCAATTATGAGCAAAACTACACAAATAGCAATCAAAACATTCATTAGGATTGATCCCCACCCCCCAAATAGATTCTGGAAAAAGTTCGTCAGTGGGTTTGGGCCTGGTTCCGCCATGGCTGATACCTGCTGTATTACCTCTAGGTGATCATTGATCTCATGTCTGTTGTCTGGAATATACGCACAGCATTCTTCTTTGATAAGCTACCATTCACCCTCGCCGCTAGGGTGAAGTCAAGAGCCATTCGATTTTGTAGTACAACAGTTCTCATTGCATTCAGTTCATCAGTCACAAGTTCGAGAGCGGAAAAAGTCGCATTGCTCATTACTTCGAGAAGTTTTGACAATTTCCTTAGTTCCCAGATCGATTTGACTGCTCCATAGGCTGGGAATATTCCAGCCCAGGATATGACACTGTCACTCAAGTCCATATGAGTCAATTTTTCTTTATCTTTCACAGACGACTGGTCTTTCCAACTTGCTTCAATCTTACCCACTGGATTAGTAGGTTTCTCGACCGTGTTCCCAGTTTTTTGAACTACATCTCTCACATTGCGTATCTTACCCAGAGGCAATTCTGCAGTATGTCTTATGGCTGGAACCAGATAACCCAAAAAACAACTGCCGGACCAATTCTCAGGTAACCATTTATATGCTTTTTTCCCACAAACAAAATAGCAATTTTCTACTTTAGTACTGATGCGGGTTAACTCTGAATGAAACATTTTCCTGTCTATAACAGACAACTGTTTATACAATTCAGGATTTTTCTGCACATCTTTTAACGTTGTTTTCATTAAGCTCAAATACGAATCATAATTCGTGCTACAACTAGTACTCTGGTCTTTAGCTTTTATATAACATTTATAAGACACAGTTATGTTACAATTACTCCAACCAACTTGGAGTGTATCATTTTTATAAAACAAACAATTCCTCTTTGTGTAACGGGTAAATACAATGCCACTTTGTCCTGTGATCTCACAGTACCTGTGTCGAATAATAAATTCTCCCAAGTCTCATTTATCCCCAAGGGGACAGCAGACATCAAAAGTCCTCCATATGCTGTAGGTATGGCAGTACAAACCCAGCAGTTTGAAACGTTCATAGTCTCTACATATACACGTTTCATGGCTAGGTACGTGTTAAAGTTCGGATGCCAATCTATGGCCAGTTCATCACGTTTCATCAGTTTTACTTGTGTAGTTATATGCAAGAAAAACCACAACAACAAAAAAGTCACCACAAGCATGGTTAATAGGTGTATGATCAGTAGGCCAGTGAACCAATGTCTTTGGGGTTGTTTTGCATTTTTATACACTCTGCCCCTGGCCATCCTGTTTCTGTGGTATATCAGCTACAAAATGTCTGTCTAACTTAAACTCCTTGAGCGGTTTACAGTGCGTCAGATGAACCCAGGATGATCTCTCAGCAACTTTTACTGCAGTAGGCGTTGCCAACAGTACCTGGTACGGACCTTCCCACTTTGGACTTGTCCAATTTTTCCGTTTGATAACCTTCAGCCAAATCCAGGACCCCGGGGTCAGCACGGCTTCCGGTTTTGTTTCTTCTTTATCTGGAAAAGAGTTCAACTGCAAAACAGTCTTATTTGTTAACAATATTTTCATATAACTGGCTAATGAGCTATCGGCCTCCAGCTCTGCAGGCATGAGGGCTTTCCACTGTGGCACATAATATGCCCTTCCGAATACTACTTCAAAGGGGGTCAAACCCTTTACATTTGGAACTGTTCTCATGCTCAGCAGTGCTAAAGGTAGACAGCAAATCCAATTCTTCTGAGTCTCATTCA
Source organism: Protopterus annectens (assembly GCF_019279795.1). Classification (NCBI taxonomy): domain Eukaryota; kingdom Metazoa; phylum Chordata; order Ceratodontiformes; family Protopteridae; genus Protopterus; species Protopterus annectens. The sequence continues at coordinate 357,300,489 of NC_056742.1, forward strand.
TCAACTTCCCTAACTTATTTTTCAAAATCCCATTGTACCTCTCCACCAGTCCTGCTGACTGGGGGTGATAAGCACAATGGTTCTTCAAAGAAATCCCGAAGAACCTCCCAAGTTGTTGGATTGTCTGGTTGACAAAATGTGTTCCATTATCACTATAAATTCTCTCCGGTATGCCAAATCTAGGAATGATTTCCTTTACTAAGGCCTTTGCCACTGTTGCTGCATCTGGATTCCTGGTTGGAAAAGCTTCTACCCATTTTGAAAACATATCTATCATCACTAAACAGTATTTCTTTCCTTCACATTTATTCAGTTCTATAAAATCCATACAAATAGTATGGAACGGATATGGTGGTGTAGGGAAACTCCCTCGCTTCGGTTTGAATGCTCCCTGTGCATGATGTTTACTACAAATATAACATGCTGCACAAAATTTTTGTGTGTAGTTTGTGAATCCATATGTTTGGAATATTCTGTTAACTAACTGTACCATCCCCCCTGTTGAGACATGGCTCTGCCCATGGCTCAACAAAGCCGCATATCTAAATAAATTAGATGGTAATATTGGCATCTTCTCTTTGGAGATGTACAGTCCATCTTCAAGAATTGCTCCTCGTCTAACCCACTTCTGTTTTTCTGCTTTTGTAGTTAATGTCTGCATTGTTTTCAACATTTCTAGATCTAAAGTCTCAGAAGGTTGTAATTCCTCATTTGAAAACAAAGTCTCTGAGTCTGAGGCAGCTTGCTTTGCAGCTGCATCAGCCCGAGCATTACCTTTTGAAATCTTATCCTGTTGTTTAGTATGAGCTGCACATTTACAAATAGCTACTTTAGTAGGTAACTGAATGGAATCTAACAAATTCAAAATTAATTGCGCATGGTTAATCGGTTTGCCAGTGGATGTTATCATTTTCCTATTTTTTCACTGTTGCGCAAAAACATGCACTGTAGAGAAAGCATACTGACTATCAGTATATATGTTTACACATCTGTCTTTCGCTAAAGTGCAAGCACGTGTTAAAGCTATCAATTCTGCTGCTTGAGCAGACAGGTTATGCTGCAGGGGTTGGGCTTCTACAATCTCAACATCTGTTACTACTGCATAACCCACTAGATTCTTTCCTGTAGGACCCTTTCTACATGATCCGTCCACATAAAATGTCACCTCTGCATCAGCTAAAGGCACATCAGTGAGATCTTGTCTAGTTAAAGTTATTTGTTCCATTTCCTGCAGGCAACTGTGTGGTGTGCCATCCACAGGAGTCGGAAGTAACGTTGATGGATTTAATGTTGTGCATCGTTCAATTGTCATATGAGGTTGACCCAATAGTATGGTCATACAAGAAAGATGTCTAGCAGGGGATAAAAATGCTATTTTCTCTTGCAGTAAAATTATCGCAACTGCATGAGGCACTCTCAAAGTGAGAGGGTGGAACAACACCACTGAGGCCGAAGCCTGTACTGCCATAGCAGCTGCGACAACTGCCTGTACACAATGTGGCAATGACCGTGCCACCGGGTCTAACTGCGATGAATAGTAAGCTATGGGGCGTTGCTTACTTCCATGCTGTTGCGTCAACACTGACGTCATATATCCCTGCCTACAATCCACGGTCTGAAAAAATCTCTTATGGTAATTCGGAAGTCCTAAAACTAATGATGAAACTATCAATTGTTTTAGTCTGCAGAAAGCTGTTTCTGCTTCCGGTGTCCAATGTAGTATCTCTTGTGCTGCCATCGGTGTTTTAAATATTAAATCAGCCAATGGAGCTGTCTCCAAAGCATAATTTGGTATCCAACTTCGACAAAAATTAGTCGTTCCCAGAAAGGACATCATTTCCTTTTTGGTAGTTGGTTTAGGTGCTTGCAAAATTGCTGTTTTTCTATCTTCATCTAATGTTCTACCCTCCTTGGATATCACATATCCCAGGTACTTAACCTGCTTTTTCCAAAGTTGCAATTTGTGCTTGTTTACTTTATGCCCTTGTTCTGCTAAAAACTTCAACAATGCTATTGTGTCTTCCCTACATTGCTGCTGGGTAGGGGCTGCAAGCAAGATGTCATCTACATAAAGTAACACTTGACTGCCCCCTGGTGGAGTAAATCCCGCCAGGTTGCTAGCCATCTCCTGTGCGAATATTGTTGGACTTTCGCTATATCCCTGTGGTAGTCGAGTATATGTATACCTTTTACCCTGAAATGTAAACGCAAACCAATATTGACTATCAGGGTGTATAGGTATTGAAAAGAAAGCATTGCTTATATCTACCACGGTAAAATACTTCTGTTGTGGCTTCAAATCATTTAATAAAGTATGTGGGTCTGGCACCATAGGTGCCCTAGGTATTATCGCATCATTTACGGCTTGTAAATCCTGTACCATCCGCCATTCCCCGTTTGCTTTTTTAACAGGAAACAGAGGAGTATTACATGGTGAATCCAAGGATTCTACCAGTATCCCTTCCTTAAGTAATGCCATTATTATAGGTTTGATTCCCTGCTCTGCATCCTTCCTCAAAGGATATTGTCTCTTTTGTGGTCTAAATGCTGACTTTGGTGTAATAGTTACTGGACCCGCTGTCCGAATAAGCCCTACATCTGATTTCCCTGTTGACCAAAGAGTGCTTGGTATATCACCCAAGGCTTTTTCTTCTTCTTCTAACAAGAACGCCAATCAGCTGTCCTCACTCTGCTGTAAGTGTACAGCTGGGCGCGCCTGCATTAGCCAATTTAATTTCTGCTTCTGTACTCCTTGCTCCGACAGTTCTGAGTCGGTTTGTTTTTCCCATCTTGTCACTCTGTCACCCAGATCTACCCACCTAACATTTCTGCCTTTGGTTAAACTGACATGCGGTAGCTTGTTGGACTTATACAATTCCATGAATTCCTGAGGTAATGAACAACTCACCACACTATTACCCTCAGTATCCCAATACAAAGTCCGTAATACTAATCTATTTGCAGGATTTCTGAACAATTTTTGTTCATATTCCTTATCAGGCCCTGGTGTGTTACAATAGTATAGAGTACAATGTAACAAATGTTGCTGATCAAAGTCGAGGGAGGGCACCTTACTGATGGCTACGTTCATCAGTTCTTTGGTCACTGCCCCTGGACCGGTCGTAACCAGGTCCTGGCTGTACCAATAATAGGCTTCACCCTCCGATCGCACTACAAAAGCATCCATTTGTCTCTGTGCCTCCATACCCTTCATGGTGGGAACTACTGCTATGCCAAAAAGCTGCATAAGATCTCTTCCCAATAAATTCATTGGACATTTTGCAGAAAGTACTATTTTACTTCTCTGGGTCATACCCGAGACAGGGTCAGTTATTGCTATATCATGGGAAAGTGGTTCCCTGTATAGCTGTCCGTTTGCTGCTTTCACTAATATGTAGTCAGGTGATTCAGAGTGTTCCGGTAACTTTGAAGGATGTATCAAAGTTCGTGATGCTCCTGAATTACACAAAATTTACTTCTCCTCCACCAGAAGTGTAACTTCCGGTTTCGTCTGCCAAATAGAGCTCCAAGCTCAACAAGGCTAAATCTAAAACTTCACTTTCCCCAGTTTCTACATCTGTTTGTATTCCATCTATTTCTTCTATTATATTTACATTATCTCCCTGCCCATTAGTCTCTCCTGATGACTGTTGGACAGTACGACTGTCATATAGTCAATCCTCATCATTTTTATCCTTTCTTTCTGCAGGTGGTTTATTCCTGCAATCCCTTGCTAAATGTCCTCTCTTCCCGCAGTTAAAGCACTCACCTCTTTTCTTTCTATCCTCATAGGCCTCTGGGTCTCTGTCAGAGCGTTTATTGCCCTGAGTATTTCTCTTACCCTTTTTACCTGACTGTACTACAAAGACTTCTGCTCCGTCTTCAGCTGTGAAGACCTGCGTCTTCTTTTTCTTTTTGCTGTTAAATGTCTTTCAGCATGCCTAGCATACTCTAGTAAGGCTTGTAGCCTACTCGTTCGATGATCTATCATATGCTTCGTAATGAAGCTACTGATAGGGGCAATGCAACCTTTTAAAAATGCATTTTTCAATTGTTGTTCATATGAACTATCATCTTTCTGATTTTCAGGAATAATCATACCACTATGGTTATTGAAACATTCTAATAATCTACCATAGTATGCATCTACTGTTTCATTATCTTGTTGTATGCACTGGTTAATACAAGTCCAATCTGCTCTAGGTTTCCATTTTCAGTAATTCGGTCTGTAAGACCCTTCAACCTAGTATCTAGCTCTGCGTCACTATGTAGGAGTGGTCTAAGTTGCGCGTCACGAGCATTCCAGACGCCACAAACCATGTGCCAGTCCGGACCTATAATTTGTCTAATTACCTTCTCTACTTCTTCCCCATTTAAGTGGTAACTCAATCTCATACCTTGTAAATCTTGTATAAACTTTACATAATTAATTTTTGGATGGGGAATTCCCTCTGTAGCTTTCCGGATATCCTCCGGTGTCCATGGTCTATATACTAAGAGAGTTGAGTCCTGGCCTTCCTGTCCTGCCTGTGGGTTTGGTACTTCAATTAATGGACAGATTTCCTCACTCTCATCTAATGAATCTCTACTTAGTTGAACATCTCTAAGTGTTTTACGTGTTCGGGATCTAGTTTCAACAGGTTCTCTTACAAATGGTTGTTTTAATACCCCTGTTGCCTCAGGATAACGTGGGGGGGGGGGGGTCCAGCCCGCCCTCCCGCTTCATATCCTGAATAAAGTATCGGAGGAGGTGGTGGGGGAGGGGGCGTTGCTACTACTGTATTATTATCTTCCTTGTCTAAAAACAATGCTTTCGCATTTTTAATCTTCTGCTCCCTTTGGTTCACTTCCTCAATCCACCTATGTGCTTGAGGAACACCCAACTGTCGTTGTTTTTTCGTCTGACCTTCTGCGTCAGATTTTAATTGTTTCAAAAGTTTCACTAGTGATATTTTATCTAATTTACCGTCAAATTCATATTTATTGACCCATTTTGCAAAATATCTCACATTATCTGCTCTTTGCAATTGCATATACTTCGCGTCATCCGTTAGGGGCGGATCTCACGATCTCTTAGTGCACTGATTTCCCATGTCTTAAAAAGACTGTTACGTAACCCTTCTCTTGTACCACGTGGTATCTTATTTCCCCATATCCACAGTAGTGTCTAGAATGACTGTTTACTTTGCTTTGTTATTCCCTGATCTATGACTCAAGATACAATACTTCGACTCTCTCTCCCTGCTATCACAAACCTTAGCAATAGCACAGTGTAACCTGGTCCCTGATCTAAAACAAAGACAAAGAGGGATATTCTCCTTACCTGAGCCTCCCGCTTACCGCTGTTCTTCTTAGGATCCAGTTTTCCGCTTTTCGGCCACAGATCAGAAAGTGGACAGCCTCTTTACATACAACAATTCAGTCGGAGGTCTTTCTTTTCACTCGAGAAGAACCATTCTGGCAACTTCTCCTGCGCAGTTTTCAGTACCACCTATGCACTCTGACCTGCAGCTTACCAAGGGAATTCCGGCTTCAGAAGGACCAAAATGTTAAATAAATTGTTAATTCAGACTGTAAAAATCATTAGGCATTTCAAAATAACAGTCAGTAAGACAGCAGGCTCAAGTTCAATAACGTTTCTTTACTAATGTACATTAGGAGGCAAAAAACCATACATAACATGTATAGAGTTTTGACTCATTACATTCAGGAAATACCCTCAATTATATACCATTTGCAATCAGCTTTTGCCCACCTTACTGACGTGGTCAGTCACAGGGCATTTACATCACTATAGTCCATAATATTCTACTCATAAGTAAACGCTGATGTAATGCTTTTTAAAAGTTTCTCATGAGAATATTACAGCCTTGTAAGGCACCTGGTCAGTTACAATGTCTTCCTGTAGATGTTACTTTTTCCAAGGTTCTTGGATTAGTTCGAATACAATGATCAATTTTCTTCTTAATATGTTCCTTTGTCTCTCTAGTCAGCAGCTGTACACTATCTCTGATAGTGTTCACAAGGCCATCCTTCTCGGTGGAAGGAAGAAAGATACACATGCATACATATTCATTTCTCTCTAACCCTGCAGATAATAATGCTGAAAGACATAAGCCTGCTGAGCTGGCTACTGTCAGGGTCAGAGTTTTAATTACACTACAGCTAAGCTTCAAGCAATTTCATGCAAGATCATTTCTACTGTCATTCTAGTAAAATAGAATTAAATGCATTACATATTATACTGTTTCTAAACTTTGCACTACAAATATGTTTAAGTACATATTCTTCTAACAGTTTATATATGTCTAAGTACATATTTTTCTAGCATTCTGTATATGTTTAAGTACATATTTTTCTAACAGTTTATATATGTCTAAGTACATATTTTTCTAGCATTCTGTATATGTTTAAGTACATATTTTTCTAACAGTGTGTGTGTGTGTATGTGCATGCATGCACACTCATATGTGTGTGTGTGTATGTGTGCGCATGCATGCTCATATGTGTGTGTGTGTGTGTGTGTGTGTGTGTATGTGCACGCATGCACGCTCATATATGTGTGTGTGTGTGTGTGTGTATGTGCATGCATGCATGCTCATATATGTGTGTGTGTGTGTGTGTGTGTGTGTGTGTGTGTGTGTGTGTGTGTGTGTGTGTGTGCATGTGTGTATGTATGTGCTTGCATGTGCGCTCATATGTGTGTGTGTGTGTGTGTGTATGTACAGTACATGAGTGACATAGGCATAGGCATGCATGAATGCATTTTTTCATAAGTACATCTGTTTGGGTGATGAAAGGTAGGACAGGACTGTATTAGTCACTTTTCAGGGTACAAAACTATGTATCTTCCTGTGAAGATATCAGATATCTGGGCAGTGTTAAGCAATAAAATAACTGAAAAGGGTAGATGGATGAAAAAGAGATACATGATTATAACTGTAGATGTTTTCATCAGTTATAGGTGAAACTGATCACATGATTTTATATTAACCTAGATAATATAAACTATCTAAAACATTCATATGTAACTTGTGTGACAATTTGGCATAGCAAATATAAACATCTCCTTTTCTTGTACAAACAAACTGCTCTAGATCAGAAAAGTTACAACTGCAGCAATCACTGTGCATTGTGAAGAAATGAGGTAGATAATTTGTCTGGGGTAGATAATTGCCAAAGATTCCAAAGACAACCTCAAGGCATTCTATAGCTATGTCAAGAATCTAAATGGCAATGCTCAGATCTGCTCTGAGCTACAACAAAATGTCATTTAATATACTGATCACAAGGATATTGCCAATATCCTGGCAGATCAATTCAGTGCCAACTTCACCCCCCTCTCACCCCCTAAAGGGACCATCTCAATACCAAAAGATTGCCAAATTAAGGTAATAACGGCCACACAGGTAAAAACCACACTCTCCAAAGCTAGGAAGACAGCATCCATGGGACCAGATGACATCCCAGGCTGTGTACTACATAAACTACAAAATGAACTGGCACCTCACCTAAGTGTCATGTTTAAACATAGCCTCACCTCAGGCTTCATGCCACTGAGTGGCGCACAGATGCAGTTAACCCACTCCACAAGGGGGCTCCACCTTGGATCCTGGGAACTACTGCCCCATCAGTCTGATGAGCCTGATCTGCAAGGCCATGGAATGTATTATCATGGAACTTATAAACAAAAACATTGGCAACCTTCAAACACTGGACCCCACCCAGTATGAGTTCGTGAAGGGCCGATCTTGTCTATTGAACCTGATTGACTTCTTCGAATCAGTCTCCAGAGCTGTGGACGAGGGTAAGGTGGTCCACACAGCCTATCTGGACCTTGCCAAGGCCGTCAACACCATCCCCCACTCTGGAATCATAGATAAACTTACTAAGCTGGGCATTAATCCCTACATCACTCGATGGGTTGCCAACTGGCTTACTGACGGAACCCACACTGTAAAAGTAGCTGACTCTGAATTCTGCTCCAGACAAGTGATAAGTGGAGTACCTCAGGGTTCAGTCTGGGGACTGCTCTTGTTTGGCATCTGCTTCTCTGACGAACAGGCCAACACTAAGGGAATCTGGCTAACGAAGTTCACAGATGACCGCGAACTTGGAGCCATTATTGAATCCCTAAATGATGTAGATATTCTGAAAAAGGGCCTTACAGAAACATATGCTTAGTGCCAGAGCCATGGGCTCAAGCTCAATGTCAAGAAATGTATAGTTATTCCCTTTGGGAAAAAACATGTACCCGTGAATTACCACATAGGTGGCAGTACACTAAACACCGTAAGTGTGATAAGAGACTTAGGGACACAGGTGGACAGTGGTCTCACCTTCGATAACCACATCGCCACAACAGTCAGGAAATCCTTCTATGTGGCACACCTCATCACTAAGGGCTTTTCATCCAGAAAAAAGGAGGTCATTGTCTCACTGTACTCATCCCTCATTAGACCCATTATAGAATACAATGCCCTATTTGGTATGTACCTCTCAAGACATCTGCAACAACTAGAAAGGCCACAGAAATACCTCACTAAAAAAATCACAGGCCTAAAGCAGATGCCCTATGCTAACCATCTAAAAAAACTCCAGCTATACTCTGTCACATATCATCTACTCAGAGGTGATCTCTGCTTGACATACAAGGCCATGTCAAACCCAGAGCTGTTGGACATGATACACTCATAGAAATCCCAATCCCTCAGAGTCACACACTCCAGGGATCTAAACCATGTCATCAGAATGAACAAAACATTCTGGAGGGATAGGTTCCTGACCCAGAGGCTCCCCAAACTCTGGAATAGACTGCCCATACATGTTAAGCAGAGCGCCTTTTTGGCCCTCTTCAAAAGGAACCTTGATGATTGAATGGGAGATAGGAAATTCACCCTGGGGATCACGTCAGTTGCCCTGCTAGACAGGGGTGCAGGGAAGTAAATATTGTGGGAAGAAATAGCCAGGGAATTGTTATGGCTAGGCTTGTGTAGGCCCTAGGGCCGATAGCCTAGTACCAACCTGTGAACCAGCCTATGAACCTATGGTAGCAGTATTATACCATGAGAGAAACATACAGTGAGTGATGTGCTACCACTGTAACATGCAGAACTGGTATGACATAAAGGGCAGAGAATCTGTCTGGGAGCAGTTTTATGCCATGATGGGAGCATGAGGAGATCTGGTACCACTCTGATTCACAACAGTGCCAGTGCTGAGGTGCAGTGAATTGGTCTGACACCAGTGTTGTACCATGATAGCAGCGTGCAGAGATCTGGCACCACTCTGATACACAACAATGCCAGTGCTGAGGGGCAGTGAATCTGTTTGACACCGATGTTGTACCATGACAGCAACATGCGGAGATATGGCACCACTCTGATATACAACAATGCCAGTGCTGAGGGGCAGTGAATCTGTCTGACAGCACTGTTGTACCATGAAAGCAGAATGCAGACATCTGGCACCACTCTGATACACAACAGTGCCAGTGCTGAGGGGCAGTAAATCTGTCTGTCACCAGTGTTGTACCATGATGGCAGCATGCAGTGATCTGGTACCACTCTAATACACAACAGTGTCAGTGCTGGGGGTTAGGGAATCTGTCTGACAGCAGAGTGTTGTACCATGATAGCAGCATGCGGAGATCTGGCACCACTCTGGCACAAAGTGCTAGTAATGAAGGGCAGGGAATCTGTCTGACAGCAGTGTTACACCATGACAGCAGCATGTGGTTATCTAGCCTACAGCAATGCCAGAGTGAAAAGAGAGAATACAAATCAGGAAGTTGGGCGATGATACTGATTTACAGAATGTGGTGACTCTCTATAAGTACATTTTCCAAGTGCTACTTACACAAGCTGCAGGAGGTACTCCTTGTTGGTAGTTCCTTCCATGGTACAGTAAGTGATTCTTCTTCTTATTATTATTAGTGGTTGTTCCTCTCTCTTTCTATAGCACATACACTTAAAGAAACAGGCACTGTAATGCCTGAACTTTTTACAATGAAGGAGTGATGACCTGTGACTGTTTTTGTTTAAGGTAACATAAATCCTGCAACTTGCAGTCAGACATCTCTATGTGAATATTTCAATACAATTGTTTTGCAAGGGAACCTCAAGTTAGTTAATGACTCACAGCTACAAAAAACCCACAAAATCCCGCTAGTGATTGAAAATTGGCAATTTTACACACTGCTTATGAAATCTGAAGCAAAATTTTATACTAAAGTGTGATGCTCTGTAGTCATCAAGCATTATACATAGAAGAGTATATTATTCAACTGCATTTTGTTTTGCATTGCTAGTCTGAGTTGTCATCAATATTGTGCAGCCATTTATCATGCATTTAATAAAGTCTCAGATATATGGAGAGACATTGCATCTCTAAGAAAATAAGAATACGGGGCCATACTGTAAGTGGTCAGAGAAAGCAAAATAGGTATCTCACCTAGGTGAAATAAAATAAAAAACATTATTACAATGGACAGAAACCTCAAGTTCGTTTAGTACATAGCGACATTTCAGAGCAGGCTGCAGTAATATTTCTGGCTCCGTATTGGAATCTCGGCACCAGAAATGTCATATGCTGACAATCTGAAAAAAAAAGACTGAAAACACAGGAGAAGAGCAAATCACAAAAATTGCTCTCGTCCTTTAAACTTCTTTTTGGAGGGGTTCAAGCCTCCCAATCCCCTCAAACTTATATATACCAACTCTGAGATCACCATACCTTGGAGAAAAGGGAATATGCTGAGAAATGGCATGTTGGACTTTGTATATACAAGTCCGATTTTATGGCCATAAAGTTTCCATATTTCGGGAATTGCTATAGTGTGTCCTGACATTTCAAATGGTTACCAGTATGGGTCTAGTGCACAAGTGGATGCTGTCCCCCTAGGGGGAAATCTTACTTCCAGATTTCTTCTTAATTTTTGTGTGAGTGTGTGTGTGTGTGTGTGTGTGTGTGTGTGTGTGTGTGTGTGTGTGTGTGTGTGTGTGTGTGTGTGTGTGTGTGTGTGTGCGTGTGTGTGTGTGTGTGCGTGTGTGTGTGTTTGTGTGTGTGTGTTTGTGTGTGTCCATCCATCCATCCACCAGTCCATAACACCTTTTCCCGTTTTTGCACCTTTGGTTGGGGTGTCACTTCAAAAGTGACAGTAATCTAGAGCCAAGATTCACACCACCAGGTGGCTAGCCCTGTCACTGTTGCTCTTCCATACAAGACACTCATGTGGACACTTATAGCTATGGCCAATTTAGTGTGTTAAATCCACCTACTGCATGTCTTTGGAATGTGGGAAGAAACTGGAGCACCTGGAGGAAACCCATGCAAACACAGGAGGACATGTAGACTCCACATAGAAGGCACTCCAGCTGAGAATTGAATTGGAGAATCTCTCGCTGTGAAGTGAGAACACTGTTTGCTGTGAATGTCAAATTGCTGCTGGCAATATAAAATATAAATGCTCATTCTGAAACAGCTGTATGCCTCTGGATTTGAAACACAACTACTTATCTTACTAGGTAGACATGTAAAAGGGGAAGTTTATATACAACAAATGTAAAACTGCCTATATTAGTCACAGGACTACAGTGTCCACTATAAGAAACAGATTATTTGTATGTACGTTATGTTGGTTTCTATTCTTCAAACTGTTGCTTGGTGTGTTGCAGTCAGTCCTTTCCCAACCTGTTTCAGCAGATGTTCAGATAAGGATTGAGAACTCTGGTGCAGTGCACGTAAATTCATGACAATGAGTTATAAATTGGCTTACAAAGAGCTGCTGCATGCTGTATGTCATTAATGCCCCAGAGTACTCACTTACAAGGGAAAGATGTAATAGCAGTGGCACATGCAAAAAAAAAAAACAACACAGATTCTGCCTTTTAGTTACAACCACCTGCTATACTTCAATATTGTCAGCAGGTTTACTCACTATCAACAACTTGCTGAGCTCTGATACACTTCTGATGTGACACTGCCTTTCATTAAAGTGAAGATAATTTTTGGACAGCTGGTAGTGGTTGAAATTGGTCTTGTGCGGATCACCTCATTGTTGGCCAACAAACATTGAATAAATAAAATAATTAATGTGATTTCTGGCTGTAGTAGTGATTAAGAACAAATCATTTAACAACTGTGACACTCCCTGTTAGCAAAATACAACGCAGTGTCACCAATATGACCTACAGTGATAACACAGAATATGGTACTGTCTCTGTCTGTGACAGCTATGTTACTGCTCGATGATGACACGTAATACTTTTGTGCCATTCAGATTACAACACTGTCACCACTGAAAGCACAGAACATGTACTGGTGTCACAGCTTTGTAGTAAGAATAAGTTGCTTCTCCACTGACTAGTCTATAGATGACTGTCCAAGGTTGATTGATCAGCCAGTGAACTGACAAAAATGTAAACTCTTTGAGTTCAACTTTCTGAGTAGTTGGGGGACCTCTCAGCCAAGGGATATGGCAGAGATTGTCTGAAAAAAGCGCTATGGCTACCTGAGGAGGGTAGAGGATAGGTGGGAGGAGCAGCCAGAAGATGAGTCATGGTTCAGTAAGGATCATGGAGAATTAAAAAAATGTAGTTAATTTTTGAAAGCAATGTTTTCTCAGTAAGTCATAACCAAATAGCCTTTGGTGAACTGATCAGCAATAAAATGATCAATACTTCATTTTGACTTATTACACTACCACTGATGAAGAGTATTGCACCTACATGACAGATATACTAGTGCCTGATGGCTGTGTGTGTGTGTGTGTGTGTGTGTGTGTGTGTGTGTGTGTGTGTGTGTGTGTGTGTGTGTGTGTGTACTACTCTGGACACTCTCAGACTGATGGCAATGATGATGCAGGCAGACCATCTGTGTGACAGCAGTACTACTCACAGACAGTAACAGAGTACTTTGACTCTTTTTCTCATAACAGCTCTGTGAATGATCAGAGTCTGGTCACCGAATAAAAGTTTGTGTCTACAGAACCTATCATGAACCTATCATCGTGTCTGCATGACACTGAGGGCAGATGTTTACCTGTACTCCCTCCTTCAGGATTATCAGTATTACTGCTATATCATAAATTACATATATCTATGGTCATTTTGCATATTTCATACAATACTTGTATACTTTTCAAATCATGTAATGTTCTTACAGTGTAGTATCTAGTAGATGCTATATGGAACCTACAAGGTGCAGTTCATAATGCTCTGGAGAAATATATAAAGTATGAGAAATGCTGATCAGTTCAGTAAACCTGTTTTGAATGAACTGGGTTTTCAGATGAAACAGATTATCAAAAGACATAATTTAATCAAAGATTTGGCAAGCAATTTTGTATCCTGTACCTCATAAATACAATAGCTAACACTGACATTGCTGCATCTTGATGGAAAGGAGATATTTTCCAGTGACCCCAGAATTTTGCAGGAATTTAAATTGAAAAAGCAAATGACTCCGTACTCTGGGCATGCAGAGTATTTTTATTTTACACCATATGTTACTGGCACAGCCCTCATGGTTCCTGTGTTGTAATACTGAGTATAATAATAGGAGAATAGTAAATCATTCACCTTTTATTGCAACAGTAACACACAAGTCAGAACTCATATTATCATCCATAACTATTTCTGATTGGATGATGCCTAACTAAGCACTGTCATGTGATAGTTAGTTTTTGTGTGACCGCCAGACTAATATTTGTTATGAAATATATGCACCAACATTAAATCGAATAGTGTTTTATGGTAATAAACTAGCTTTATATCAGGTATCCTCTAGATACATTCTGCAATCTACAAGGTATTGTATGCTGTCAATGAATAGTATGTATGTTTTTGATTTTTCAATTTATCATGTATTTTTTAATGTACAGCCTCATTTCAGACCCATTACAACAAATGATGCAACAATCAGAAAAAGAAGTTATGTACCTACCATAACGTTCCATGTTAGTTGTCTTCATCTCGCCTTCCTTCTTGCTGTTTGGGTTCGGAGCTGATCCCCGGCTCTGACTCGGCCATCTTTTATAGCTCGAGAGCTGTTTACTGGCTTGAGGCTACCCCTTATCCCAGCATGTCCAGTGTCAGCTACCCAGATCTCGTTTGTGATAGCGCACACTAGACATAAGTAGAGTAACCAGTTACTAAAAACTGGTTGTCTAATACACCTAAACAAGGAAAGAGTTATAAATTACCTGGCATGTGAAGTAATAAAAGATGCTCAGCCAGTGAAAACAAAAGGGAACTCCTCACAATCCTTTAGGAAGGGGGAAGGAGGGAGGGACACAAGAAGGAAGGCGAGATGAAGACAACTAACATGGAAATTTATGGTAGGTACATAACTTCTTTATGCTAAGTTGTCCATCTCGCCTTCATTTTTGCTGTTTGGGACAGTGTCCCTAGCACCTAAAATCGCAGGTGGCTCATTGGAACAAACTCTTCAGAACAGTAGAACCAAAGGAAGCTCTGCTCCGGGAGACCATGTCTACATTGTAATGAGAGATAAAAATGTGGGGGTTTGCCCAAGTGGCAGCTGCACAGATTGAGTCTATGGGCAACCTAGACTGAAAAACTACAGAGGTGGCTAATGCTCTAGTGGAATGACCTTTTGGTTTAGCTGGTAGCTCTTTATTTTGTAACCGATAAATAAAGACAATAGTATCAGATAACCATCTGGATATGGTCACTTTAGAAACTGAAAGGCCTTGTTTGTTGAAAGCATAAGAAAGAAATAACTGGTCTGACTTTCTTAGTTCCTTAGTTCTGTGGAGGTAAAAACGCAATTGTCTGTGTACATCCAATTGGTGGAGCTTGTATTCTGCCTTGTTGCTGTGATTAGGAAAGAAAACTGGGAGATCTATGGATTGATTTAAATTATTCTCTGAGCAGACTTTAGGAATAAAGGATGGATTGGTCCTCAGAGAAACTCTGTCCTTGTGAAACACCAGGTGAGGAGGACGAACACATAGTGCTTGAAGTTCTGAGACATGTCTAGCTGAAGTCATAGCAACCAGAAAAAGTGTCTTCCAAGAAAGAAATTTTAAAGAACATGATGCTGCCGGTTCAAAGAGAGGCAAAATTAAGGAGGCTAAAACTAAATTGAGATCCCAAGGAAGGGGAGGATCTCTAACTGAGGGTCTAAGAAGAGATGTTCCTTTCATAAAGGCTTTGCAGAGCTTATGAGACATTATGCTAGAATTAAACATACCGATATGAAAATTAGAAATGGCAGCTAATTGTACTCTAATGGTAGTGGAAGCCGCACCAGACTGAAAAAGCTGTGCTAGAAATTCAAGAATTTCATGGACTGGGGCTGAGAAAGGATCCAAATTTCTAGATTCTGCCCAGTAAGAAACCCGTTTCCATTTACTTGCATACATTTTCCTCGTAGTAGACTTATGTGAGGAAACAATAATATCACGGTCTGCTGGGGAGATATTGGAAAGCCTGGCTAAGGTTGGAAGTGGAGTAACCGAGCTGTGAGCTGGAGACTTTGAAGGGACTGGTGCAACCCGCCTGATTGGTGAATCAGAAGATCTGGAACCGGGTCCAGAATCCACGGTTGATCCAGAAGGTGGAGGTGTAGGAACGGGAACCATATTTGTTGAGGCCAATATGGGGGCAATGAGGATCATTTTGCAACCCAACGATTTTGCTTTCTGTATGAGTCTTGGAATTAGGGGAAAAGGGGGAAAAGCATAAAGGAGTCCTTGAGGCCAATCGTGGACTAGAGCATCTCTGGGTATATGACCTGGAAGAGGAAGTAGGGAGAAGTAGCTGCTGAATTTGTTGTTGAGAGGAGTGGCAAATAGGTTGCAGCAAGGCTGTCCCCATTTGCGGAAGATAAGATCCACAACTTCCTGATTCAGAGACCACTTGTGAGGCATGAGGATAGCTCTGCTGAGCCTGTCCACTATAACGTTGGATTTCCCAGGGATGTGCGTTGCTATCAGAAAACGTTGGGAGGAAATTGCCCATTGCCACAGTCTGAGTGCTTCTCGACACAAGGGGTAAGACCTGGTCCCGCCCTGTTTGTTGATGTACCACGCCACTGACATGTTGTCCATTTGGATTGCAATCGTCCCGGAAGGAAGAGAGTCTTGAAGGGCTTGCAACGCTAGGAGAACAGCTCTCATTTCTAGGACATTGATATGCAGATGGTACTTGTGAGGTTGCCAAGTGCCTTGGACTGTCCTGTCTAGATAATGCTCCCCCACCCTATCAGGGTGGTGTCCGTGGTCACTGTGGCTACTGGAGGGGGTTGCATGAAAGGTCTGCCCTGAATTACTAGTGGGGAGACCATCCACCAAGAAGGTGCCTTTTGCATGTTTCTGTGATCAGGATAATGTCAGACATGGGTAGTTCCTGGAAAGACCACTGCATGAAAAGAAGCTACTGAAGGATTCTCATGTGGAAACTCGCTAATGGGACAAGAAGAATGGCAGTTGCCATGGAGCCTAGAGCTTGAAGGACATGTCTGACTTGAACCCTTTTGCTCTGCATTAGAATTAACACTTGTTGATGAATAGTGGAAACTCTTTCCTGTGGTAATCTTGCAAACATTTCTTTTGTGTTTAATTCTGCTGCTATGTATGTAATAGACTGACAGGGCAACAAGGCAGATTTTTCAAAATGTACTGTAATGCCCAGTTGAGTGCATGATGTGATTGTGTAATCCCGTGCCTCTAAGAGTTGACGCCTGGTGGTAGCAGTCAGGAGCCAGTCGTCTAGATAGGGAAACACCTGGAATCCTTGATGCCTCAGGTGAGCCATGACTACTGCCATATACTTGGTGAACACCCTGGGGGCTGAGGTGAGACCAAAGGGCAGAGCTCTGAACTGGTAATGACTAGCCCCTACCCGGAAGTGAAGAAATCTCCTGGAGCATCTGTCCATCTTGATATTGTAGTACACGTCCTGAAGATCTATCGAGCACATCCAATTGTCCTGACCCAGAAAAGGAAAAATGGACCGCAGTGTCACCATCCGGAACTTTTCTTTTTGTACAGATTTGTTCAATCTGCTGAGATCCAGTATTGGTCTCCAGTCCCCTGTCTTTTTTGGTACTAAAAAGAATCTTGAGTAAGTTCCGGATTCTAGTTGGTCTGCGGGGACTTCTTGAATGGCTCTTTTTTCTCGCAGTCTTGAAACTTCTGTCACTGCTTGATCCCTTAGATTGGGTGGGACATCTGGGATGGGCTTTTTTGATTCTATGGGGGATTGATGGAAGGGAATATTGTAACCTCTGGATATGATGGATAGTACCCATCTGTCTCTTGTTATATTTTGTCTGGCTTTTGGGTACAGCAAAAGTCTTCCCCCGACTGCCTCCAGAGGTGAGCAGTCGGGCAACCCTTCAGGGATGATGGAAGGGTTTGGCAGAGAAGGTTTTTCTGTCACCCTGGTTCTGCGGTTCCCCTCTGCCACAAGGGCGGCATCTGTTATTATTGTTTCCCCCTCTGCCCCTGGGGGAAAAATCACCACGTGTGTCACGCAAGGGTCCCTGAGATTTTTGGAACCACATCTTTCCGCTCTTCTGAGCCTTGGGATAAGGTCGGGAAGGAGTGGAAAAATGGACTCCCATGGCAGAGAGAGTCTTGCCTTCCTGCTCACACCTGGTCAACGTGTCTTTCACCTGAGGCCCAAAGAGAAAAGAGCCATCAAAGGGAGTACTGGTGAAGGACACTCAAAAGGGTTTCAAAAACTGACACAGCCGCATCCAAGCATGTCTCCTGAGAGCCACACCTGTCCCTGCAGCTCTGCTCGCTCCATCGGCTGCATAGGAAATCAGCTTCATGGAAGAGTTGACTATAGAATTAAGAGTCACAAGCTGAGAAGCTACTTTGGCTGGTGCTCCTTCAGCTGTAGGATCTTGAAGGGTATATCCAAGCTCTTTCAGGTGATCCCTTTGAAGATGTGTAAAATGGCATAGATAATTCAGGGACCTCATTGAAAAGGTCGCTGAAGCAAACATTCACTTTCCATATCTGTCCATCGTCCGAGACTCTTTGTTCGGAGGATGAACAGATGAAGAGGTTTCTGCTAACTCTTTCTTGGTGGCTGCTGCTACCACCATGGCATCAATGGGCACACCTTTGGAGAGGAATTGCTTGTCCTGGGGGGCTGTAATAAATTTGTTCGGTCTCCTTGGAGTAGGTTCCACAGAATCTGGAGCTGACCAAGCCTTTTGAGCCACTACAGACATGAGTGGATTGAAAGGAGGAGATACCCAGGAGGTGGAAGATCGGGAACCGAATGCATCCAGGTATACAGACTCGTCCTCAGTAGGGGCTAGGGAAGTCCAGTCCCTCCTCTGTCTAAGCATTTCAAGGATGTCCGAAAAGGAAACATCTTCATAGGAAGACCTTGGGGACCCTTCCGATTAATCCATGTCTGTATCTGAAGTGACAGGCTCAGGGGAGTGTATGTGCTTCCTCTTGCACTTCTTCTTCCAGGGAGGCTCCTCCGAGTGATCAGGGGAGGCTTCGCAAGAAGAGGGATCACCCAATGGGGTGTCCTGGGGCATAGATTCCCTACGCTTGGGGTCTGGAG
Source organism: Protopterus annectens (assembly GCF_019279795.1). Lineage (NCBI taxonomy): Eukaryota > Metazoa > Chordata > Ceratodontiformes > Protopteridae > Protopterus > Protopterus annectens. The sequence goes on from NC_056742.1 coordinate 357,319,049, forward strand.
GAGGAGTAGAGTTTGGAACAGACACCACAGGGGGAGGAGCTGATGGAGCTGGAAGCAGAGCTGTTTCGGGGGACAGCACACTCCGCATGACCTCAAAGACATCCCGACCTCTAGGCAGAGAAAGCTCTGGCTCCAAAGAAACAGGAGTCTTAATCCACATCGAGGGTGATGGCTCTGACGCCGATGTTGGAGCTGAGCTCACCTGCGCTGAAGATCCAAGGGGGAGAACAGGGCTGGACAAGGGTCCGATGCCACTCCCCCCCTCGGAGCTGACGAGAGAGCCTCGGCACCCAGATCCCTCGATAGGAGGTACAATCGAGGTAATTGGAGCCAACTTCAGAACCGAAGGAGAGATGATGATCGGCACTGATGGTTCTACTACCTCCAAATCCATGTTCTCCGGCTCTGAGCTAAATGTAGTCGGAGGAGGAACAGAAACCATGGCCGTTGGAGCCGATACTTGTTGAGGTGGGCTGGACAGAATTTTTGCCAGTGCCTGTGACTTAAGCAACCTACTTACTACTCTCTCCACATCATGATCTGATAATCTAGAGGATCGAGAGGAGTGGGAAGAATGATGGCTACGTTCACTCTGTAACAAAGGTGACTGAGGTGCTGAGTGGATGGACTCCAAGGACGGAGACCTCAATCTTTTATGGCTCCGAGACGGCTCCAAAATAGCAGATGGAGCCAAAAGAGGAGTTGTCTTGTCGGTGCCAGCTGGCACCGACATACTTGGCTGGTCAAGTAAAGGAGTCGGCTCCAAAGGTAGAGCCAATGGCTTGACAGACTTAGGGTATTTCGCTGGCTGAGTATAGCTTCAATAATCCCCGAAGGATTAATTTGTTTTTGCATTCCTGCAGAATCCTTGGACTAAAAGTGTGACATATAGAACAGGAGTCCTGCAGGTGAACAGCGCCCAAACAATATACACAACTAGTATGCCCATCTGTCAGAGACATTTTCTGACAGCATGAGTCACACCTTTTGAAGCCAGATACCTTGGTATCTTTAGATATTATAGTAACAACAACCACAACAACAATAATAAAAAGCTATACTACAAAAAACAAGAAACAAATAGACTTTTTTTTTTTTTTATAGTTAAGGAACAGAAGGAAAGCCTCTAATTTAAACAGCTAACCTGGGGGGTGGGGGAGAACTCTCTAATTTAAATGAGTTCAAGGGAACAGAAGGCCTGCGAGTTATGGAGCGATGGCCAACAAAGCAAAAATACACAAGAATGCAATAAGGGATAAAGGAATATTATCTAGACAAAAAATAGAAAAATACTTGACAAACTTTCAAGAATAAACAACAATATATTAATAGAAAAAAACTATACTAAGCCTGAGCCAGTAATGAAGCAACCTCGCAGCTGAAGTGGCAAACAAGATCTGGGTAGCTGATGCTGGGCATGCTGGGCTAAGGGTAGCCTTGAGCCAGTAAACAGCTCTCGAGCTATAGAAGATGGCCGAGTCGGAGCTGAGGATCGGCTCCGAACCCAAACAGCAGGAAAGAAGGTTAGATGAACAATTTAACATTACAGGTTACAGAGGATGCTACTTGGCTTAGTTTCTGGTGTTACTCCAGGGGACCAATATCTTTCAGCACAGAAGGACATGATTAACAGACCATATTGCTTTGCCAAGAACTGTTCCCCCTGGGCTTTCAAATATTAGCTAAAACTTCATCCATTCCCTTAGAGCCTTTTTTTAGGCAATGTCAAAATGACAATACTACCAACATAGAAAGAAAAAAACAAAACTGAAAGAAACCTTAAGGTGTGACTGCTCAATGCTATGAGCCTGAACAAGAAACTCTGTACCCTGCAAGCTCTCTTTATTTTAGAGACTGTAGACATCTGTGCTGTTACTGACACTTGGTTTAAAGCCACAGAAAGTACTCCAGCAGTGCAAGGCTACAGTGTCTTCCATACATTTGGGCCAATAGCGGCACAGGCAGGGGATAAGGTGAAGGTGTCTCAATCTACGTTAGCAATAAATACAACTCCAGCTTGGTTAATGGCTAAGGATGATGGCCTTGAGTTTATCTACATCCATACTGAACTTTCCACAAAGTCACTTACCATGTCTTGGCCAGATACAGGTCACACTTTATGACCCACAAAACACACAACTCTTACTTAGATCTAGTAGAGGCACTCACCATCCAAGCAAATAATAATTTATATTATTTATAATAGGGATTAATGGGAGACTTACCTCCCCCTCTATAGACTAGGAAATATATAATGCCTCTAACTCATTAGGCACAATGTTTCCTGGACTTTATCAAAATGAACACCCCAGACCAGATAGCGCTCACTTCAACCAGAAGATCAAACATACTGGACTTAGTACTCACCAACATGGGAGAGCATTGCATCCTCCACTTTGTTATGTCTTTATTGGTAATGTCAGACCACTAAGCTGTTTCCTTTGAAATAAAAATCAACCTGGAAAACCCAACTAAACCTACAATAGATAGGAACTATTTTAAAGAAAACTACCTCCTATTAAGTGATAGTTTGTCAAACTTTAGCTCCCCCAAACCCTGAGAACACAGCTACTTATGCAGAATAATTCACAAAAGCCCTGTACAAACATCTAAGTGGCTGTACTGAGGCTGCCATACCATGCAGAAGTAAGCTCAGATCTAACACACACACACACACACACACACACACACACACACACACACACACACACACACACACACACACACACACACACACACACACACACACACACACACAAAAAACACTGATAGCATCCTTACCTTAGCAGGGTATATAACAAAAGAAAAAAGGTCATTGCCAGAATCAGAAAGATTAACTCTCACAGAGACAAGAGCTCTTTGATTCAACTAAACAAGAAACTAAGAGGTCTTAGAGGTGATCTCTGCTTAACCTACAAAGCAATGTCTGACCCAGAACTGCTAGACATGTTACATTTAAAAAAACCCCAATCCTGCTATGCCACATGCTCCAGGAACCTCAGTCTTGTTATCACATTAAATAGAACATGCTGGAGGGATAGGTTCCTTACCCAGAGACTGCCCATGCTCTGGAATAGACTCCCCATCCACCTCAAGCAGAGCTTCTCTATGGCCCTTTTCAAAAGAAATCTTGCTGAGTGGATGGGAAATAGAAATTCACCCTGGGGATCACCTTAGCTGCCCTGCTGGATACAGGCAATGGGAACAAACGTCTGTTGACATGATACTAGGGATTCTTATTGGCTAGGTTTACATAGGCCCCAGGGCCATTAGCCTAGTACACACCTATGAACCTACAATAAAGTCCAACAAGGCCAACTACAGAGTCTGGATAGCCTCTCAAGCTAAGAACAATCATAAGGCCTTCTTCGGCTATGTCAGGAACCTTATAGGTAATACTCAGCAGTGTGCAGAACTAGTCATAAATGATACATCCTCCACTGACCAGGGTAACAGAGAGAATATACTGGCTAATAAATTTAGCCCTAACTTCCTCCCCCACTTCCCCTTGTGAAATCCCTTCTAGCATATTCTTCATCAACTATCCAACAGGAAGCAGGTCCTAGTTGCTCTTACTAAGGCCAGAAATACTGCTTTAATGGGCCCTAATGATATCCCTAAATATGCTCCTAAATAGCCTAAAACATGACCTAGCAGGACCACTTGAGGTACTCTTGAACTACAGCCTCAATAAAGGTTACAAGCCAGGTGAATGGGGAGCCCACAGTGGGCATCCCTTTTCATAAGTCAACTGACTCTGGGAAATGCAGACCCATCAGTCTGACAAGTCTAATATGCAAAGCCATGGAATGAATTATCATGGAAATGATCAACAAGGCCATTAGCAACCTACAGACATTGGATCCATCCAAGTTTAGCTTTGTTAAAAGAAGGTCTTGCCTACTCAACCTGGTAGACTTCTCGGAGAGGGTAAACAAGGCTATGGATGAAGGGAAAATAGTGTAAACTGCCTACCTTGACCTGGCCAAGGCATTCAATACAATACCCCACTTGGGTATTATTGACAAACTCTCAGAACAAGGCATAAGTCCCTGTATAACTCCCTGGATTGCTGGCTGGCTCACAGCTAGGACACAAGAAGTCAGGATTGATAAGACCACCTCCACCAGGAGACTAGTCACCACAGTGCCCAAGGGCTTTTTGTAGAGCCCTCTTCCGTTTGCCATGTATTTCTCAGAAACCAAAGCCAATGTCAAAGGCCTCTGGCTCACCAAATTTGCAGATGAGTGTAAATTGAGAGTTATCATAGATTCCCCAATGATACTGGCATGCCACAATATAGTCTAACACAAATAAATAGATTCATAGGTTGATAGGTTGTTAATAGGCTAACAACCACTAGGGCCCTTAAAAGCCAAGCTGCGCACTGCAAATGTGCCTCCTATACATCCTGCCAATTATATATACTAACTCTGAAATCACACAATCCCCAGGAAAGGGAATAGTCCTTACCTGTGGATTGCCTATTTCACACACCTGTTGATTATCAGTATAGTCAGCCAAATGCGGTCATTTAAACAGATGTCAACCAAATTCCCTGTCTGCCAAATGATCAGAACCTACTCTGACATACTAAGATGTCTGCAACATGTAAATGTGATTTTAAATGTAGAATATTATCAGATCTGACAACAATACACCCCAGCAATAGTTTTCACAACTTTAATGGGACATGCTCTGTACTGCTATTGTTCTCCATGACTACAGAAATTCAGTATCTTCTTCTCTTTTTCCACTTCCCGGTCATAGTTTTTCTTATATTGTTTCATTCAAGCGATCCCTCCAAAACTGAATGTATTAGTTACTACATTCTGGAGAGACCTCCTTATTCCCACATCTTTTTGTTTTGTTCAACAGGAATCTTCTTTTCATAGTCAGGTATCTTACTGACCCATATATTGCTTTTCACTTCTTTTACTGTGGTTGGTTCTACTGCCAGCAATCATGTTTCCCCTCTGATTTCAGGAAGAAAATAGACTTAGCTTGTGTTGACTGAACAGTTTTGTTTCCACTGACAATGCTTTCAAAGTACTATTATCCTTTCTCTAACAACGCAGTATGTTTATTAACATCAGAATGTTTTTCTTGGATTTCGAGAGTTTTTGCATGTACTTGCATTGTACTTTAGCACAAACTCCTTCTTCCTTTTCCACCTTTCATTTAGATCCAGAGAAGAACAGACTATACTGATAAAAGTCCTCCATCTTCTTTGTTATCACATTAGGATGCAACTGTCCACGGTCCATTTGACTGGATCATTTACAGACTTTCCAAATAATTAAAGAAATAAGTCATATGTGCTTCCTAGAGAAGTTTGCACTATCCTTGCAGAACCGGCATGGTCAATAACAACTTCTAAGGGAATACATTTGGAAAAGTAACTTTTGATTGGCAAATAGCTGACAGCTCTGTAAACATCAGCAGTTCTACAATACGTACAACATTTTATATTTCTTGAAGCACAAAGAAACAACAAAGAGTAGGCAAGTACCCCAATATACCCAACTCCATAAAAAAAAAAAAAAAAAGGATGTGGCCCATATGTGCACAAGCTAACTATATTGACCCTGAGGTTACTAGACCTCAGGTTAAGTTATATTTAATTTGAGAAGATAGTTCTTTTTTTTTTCTGTGAAAACCCACTGTTTTTTTTTTTTATTTCAAGTTTCATGTTAACCTTATTAGCAGATCTTCTTTTCAGGATTCCTTACTCAGTATCTTATTGTAAACTCAGTAGTTGCACTTGAGAAAAAACACGTCTTGAGACAGTACACACTGTTTTCAGTGCACTTTCTAACTTTAACACACTGCCCATTGCTACTACCAATTGGATGGTTTAGTGAGGTCCTCGGATCAGCCCTGCTGGAGTCAGTCACGGCCCCGGCGGTGTGCCGAGAAGATGATCAAACTTAATTATCTAGAGAAAGTAAAAGTCATAACAAGGTTTCTGTAGGTAAACCTGCAGAAGGATCATTAACATAAACGGCCCCGGGATGGCGCCATCCCCGAGGACTGCCTCTCCTCACTCTTCCATCCCAACCCTCTCTGCCTCCCTCTTACTCTCCGCCCTCCCTGGAGGAGGCTGGTGTGACCCAGCCAGTGACTCCCGGGGGGGAGAGGGGGAGTGAGAGGTGGAATGGCATCCATCCCCATTGCTTCCCGGCGGTGGGGGGGGGGTCCAGTTTGCACGGCAGGATGTGCGGGTGCTCCTCTGCTGCCCCAAGGGGACAGCCATGAAGGTGGTGCTCGGACAGTGATGTGGTCTGCAGCGCACCTCAGAGGTGACAGACTCCCCACACAGGAGAGGGACAGGGTGCAGTAGGACTCTACGCCCTCTCCCCTGGTCACATAGCACCACCCCTGGGTGTGTACACTGCTGTCCTCTCTCCTCGATGGAGGTCACGGGTACTTGAGAAGGACACTCCATTCCCGCAGTACATCCATTGAAGTATTCCAAATAAAACCTATTCAATTGAAGGTTGCTGTTTTTTTTGGCTGTTTTGGTCATGTTTGCAATCATAATGATGACAGTTTGAAAGTTTCTTTTATCAGCTGTATGAGGGGGAACAGACTGAGCTATGAATCACCTATGTACCCATTTGCTTACTACTTCTCTCTAATGAGGTATGCACCATCAATGTTTAAAATATTATACATCTTAAATTGTTAAATTATTAAGGACAAATATTGTATTAGAGATGCAAAAGAATTCTGAGTATCGACAAATGTGATGTCTAATAAACTGTACGTACCTGCCATGGCTGGATATTATCAGAATAATTTGCACATGATCTGTTGTAAAATGGTCCAGACCCAGGCTTACAAGTGAACATATCATGCAGTGCTTGAGCTGTGGCATACACTGACTTGTAAGTACTTAATGTAAATCTGAAATTGTATACATCATATATAGAGACAGCCAGGTCTTCTAATTTTTCTTCCCCTGTACAGTGTATTCCCTTCTTTTCTTCACTCAGTTTTGAAGTTTGACTTGTTTCATTATCTTGCCATTTGCAACCAAAAGCTTGCTCCCAGAACGTTTTAATGAAAATGTCATCAGGTGATAATGAAGGGTGGATGCTATAAAGGAACTGTTTAAATCCAGGAATTTCACCGCTGTGGAGAGCAAACCCAATGCTACCTTCAAATAACTGTAGAAATTCCTTCTTGGAAATGTCTGATGAAACAGACCAGGAGGTGATACTTATCCAGACCTTCCCACTGATATTATGTACAAAGACCTCTTCCATTAACGGCATCAAGTTTTCAATAGTAGTATATAAAATAATAGCATTTGCTGTTGATTTCTTGAGCATTGCAGCTATTTTTAATATACTGGGTCTGGAGTTCTGAGTTGGAATTACTTCAAGGAATTCGATACAGCTCTCTGTTTGAGTTATCTCTCTTTTTAGGTTCTGACTACCCAGCTGACCAAAGTCATTGTCTGAAGCTACAATTCCTACCCAGGTCCAGCCAAAATGTATCAGTAATTGGGCTAAAGCAGTAGATTGGAAGTTGTCATTAGGAACATTCCTTAGAAATGATGGAAACATGAGCTTATTGCTGAACAATGAAATTGATGAAGCATGACTGATCTGAAAAAATGGTAAAGACTGCAGTAATCAGAACAGACTGCACATATGTGTCATTACATTTTCATTACTGGTTCCATTTAATAAAAAATACATATTTTGCTAGCATTAATAACTCTGAAGTTGCTAGACTGCAAACATTAACAGATGACAAATCAAATACTTTGAAAAAAGAACAGTAAAGAGTTTATATATAAATCACAGAGTTAGCCATATAAAGCTGATCAAAGGTACATGCTTTTTCTTTTTTTAACATCTTTATAAACATGGCATTTTTTTAAAAATGTAACATAGGCACATACACAGTAAAAGAAAAGAAAAATAAACATAATAACATTTCCTTTATTTTTATGCAGCTTATGTATATATTTTCTTTTTAACAATTTTAATTCACTCCATTACATTAACTGCTTTATTCTTGCCTTCCCTACACTCCTTCTCCTGAATATTATTCTCCATATACTGTTCCATTTATTTCTATGTAAGCTTTTTGCACATTTTTAAATAATGTTGAGCTGTTTTACTTTGGGTAATTATTCAAGCAAGTAGGGTATATGTGCATTATTACATGCTTACAACTTTTCTCAGTGTGCTTAAATGTGTTTTTATATATCTTTTTTGTCTCCATGCCTGCCAACCATCAGGCCACTCCCTGTCAGCTCTGGGACCATTCATTCCCTTTTCTTTGCAGAATCTTTAATACGAGGAAGAGAGATGACCACAGGGTACATCATCGAGGACTTGAACTCAACAGCAGGTGTTACTGTGCATCAGTGTCCTGGAAATGAGAGTGGTTCTATTTGTGTTGGTTGTCTTTCAGGATCATATCCCCAGAATGTGACTGCAATATGCTCCTACAATGTATTACTAGTAGGGTACATCAACAAACAAGAGAAAACATGGTCTTATTCCACAGATTGGGAGGTCATGAGGCTTTGTGAATGGATGATCAACTCACACTGCTTTCTTATAGCGAAGCACATTCCCATTTGAGCCAACTTGCTAGAATACAGGCTCCCTGGGACACTCTAGTTTATGTGTGACCACCAGGACTACTGTATGCCTTTCACCCTTTCCCAAATTATGAGATGTCTAAAGGAAGCCAAATCATGCTAGGCCAAAGCCACTCTCTTAGTCCCATTTTGATGCTAACTTGTGTGGTTGCCCATTGTATGGCCTCATCTAACCTGAAAACCCTTGCTTCTGGAGCCTTATCTAGGCCTTCTCTCCTATCCATCCAATAACCCTCACCTGATCATGCAGTTTCTCAAATTAACTGAATGGTTATTGTAGTTACACTAATGGCCAGGAAACCTAGTTATCCACATAGCGTAGTACAAATGCTAACACTAGTCCAAATACCCCTACAAGAAAAATATGGAAAGGAAAGTGGATTAAATTCTCTTTGTGGGCTACTCAGCAGGGAAAATATCATTTTACAGCTTCCATTCTTTCTATGGCATAGTTCCTAGCAGTCATTTTTGACAAAGGCTATAGTTTTTGCACCTTGAGAGTACACTTAGAAGCTACTTCCTTATCAAGGTTTGAACTCTTACTGTTTGATAGCCCAGAGAGTTTGAAAAGCCTTTCTTAGAGGTACCTTCCTGCTGTCACTCATTCTTAAAGACCCTGTTTCTCTGTGTGTTCTCAACTCTGTCCTAGAAATGTTGATACATTCTCCTTCTGAACCTGCTGCCATGGCAGAAAGCAAATGTCTCTCTTCGAAAACATTGTTTTTGAGAGCAATCATTTTAGCTGTGAGGGTCTTGAAATAGCAAAGTTTTGTACGGATAATTTCTTTAGCCTTTATGCCTAAAGTAGCCTCAGAATTGAAGTTTAATCAGTCAATTAATCTATCAGTTTTCTTTTCTGAATATTCTAACAAAGGAAAATAAAAGTTGCACTGTGTAGATATTCTCAGGCAGTTAACGTTATTTGCATAAAACCAACAATTACAGTAAAGTTAATCACCTTTTCATTTCCTTTGCTTTTAACCAGTGTCATAAAATCTCTAAAATTACCTTGTCCATTTGGCTATGTGACTCTTTTTGTACTGTTACATTTCTAGTAGTAAGGGAATTCAAGGTGAAACCAGAGTATTTTCAACTAGGTCTATGGCTACATCTTTAGCATGCTTCTGGAACATATCAGTAGATGGCATTTGTGCTGTCTTGATGTAGGCGTCACTGCACAGCTTTGCAAGATACTATGAGCTGATGTGATCTTGGTGTCTAGGTCTTCCTTTTGAGTCACCATCCTCTGAAGTAGTTTGCCATGGTTTCACCCTAGATGGGCTGGATCATGTGAGACACAAAAGTTTTACCCTTACAACAGTAAATCTTTGCAATGCCTTCCTGTTCACTTCAGCATACCCCCCCCCCCACCACATCATATCCATCATCTCTATAATGGCCTAGTCGATATTGCTTGAGGCTTTTTCAAAAAGTAGTCCATATAGCTCCTTAGCTACAGATATGTATTCTGGGTCCTTAGGTCATTTATTTCAACATTACTGCTAATAAGTGAGCAAACTACAGCTGAAAAAAGTGGGATGAGGAGCATTTTTTGGAGTTATAGGAGGAGCATTAGCTTTAGGAAATCCTAAAAGACTAAATCTGTATTATCTGGAGTAACTAGTACTACCTTTCTGAAATGGATAGACATGGATTTTGAAGATATATCATTATGGTAAGTGCATAACTTTGATGTTCATCATTAAATCACCCTTGTAGTAGCAAAAGATAGAATGTGCTGATATGAGTACGACATATGGGCACCAAAATTAAGAACATTCTTGCGTTTGAAGTATTTAGTCAGTTGTCTCATCTTCTCAGCATCATCAATGTAGGTAGTCAGTAACTTACAGTGACCTTCCTTCCTTCCTTTTTTCACTGAATTGTTTATTGCAGTTATGTTTTATGTCTGCTAAAAAGGAGCAATGCATGTGTGGCAGGCAGATACCATACAAGGACTTCCACACCACCTGCATTTTCTGTCTTGGTGAAAGTTACAACATGCAGTCTTGTGACATTTGTTTGTCATTTACCCTGAAAATAATTCACAGTAGGCTTAGTAGTCCTAGACTTGTTTTAGAGAACCAACATTTGAAAAAAAGAAGTTATGTACCTACCATAACTTTCCATGTTAGTTGTGTTCATCTAGCCTTCTTTCTTGTTGGTTGAGATCGGAGCTGATCCTCGGCTCTGACTCAGCCATCTTCAATAGCTCGTGAGCTGTTTACTAGCTCGAGGCTATGCCTTATCCCATGATGCCTAGCGATAGCTACCCAGATCTTGTTTGAAATAGTTAACTCCAGACATAGCAAGAGAAAAACCAGTCCAAAACAAATAGGTTGACCATACCTGCCATATTCTCTAAGTCAGTAGAGGAAACAAACCAGAGAACACCCAGCCAGTGAAATGAGAACTCCTCTCGGTCCAATAGGACAGGGGGATGGAGGGTGGGACGCAAGAAAGAAGGCGGGATGAAGACAACTAACATGGAACGTTATGGTAGGTACATAACTTCTTTATGTTAAGTTGTCTATCTCACCTTCATTCTTGCTGGTTGGGACAGCGTCCCTAGCACCTAATATCCTAGGTGGCTCATTGTACAGACTCTTCAGAACAGTGGAACCAAAGTCAGCTCTGCTCCTGGAGACCATATCCAGCTTGTAATGAGAAATAAAGGTATGAGGATTTACCCACGTAGCAGCTGCCCAGATAGAATCCATGGGCAACCTAGACTGGATGGCTACAGAGGTGGCCAAGGCCCTAGTAGAATGACCTTTTGGTTTGATAGGTAACTATTTGTTCCTTAACTGATAAATGAAAGTAATAGTGTGAGACAACCATCTGGATAAGGTCACCTTGGAAACTGGGAGACCTTGTTTGCCTAAAGCATAGGAAAGGAATAGTTGGTCCAACTTCCTTATTTCCTTAGTTCTGTGCAGGTAAAAATGCAATTGTCTATGAACGTCCAATTGGTGTAATTTGTACTCTGCCTTGTTGGTGTGATTAGGGAAAAACACAGGAAGGTCTATAGAATGGTTTAAATTATTTTCTGAGCAGACTTTAGGAAGAAATGAAGGATTAGTCCTCAGAGCAACCCTGTCCTTATGAAAAACCAAATATGGAGGACGAACACATAGCGCCTGAAGTTTGGAGACATGTCTGGCTGAAGAAATAGCTACCATAAAGAGTGTCTTCCAAGATAAAAACTTAATGGAGCAGGACACTGCTGGTTCAAAAGGGGGCAGAATTAAGGAAGCTAGGACCAAATTAAGGTCCCAAGGAGGAGGGGGGTCTCTCACTGGAGGCCTAAGGAGAGTCGTCCCTCTCAAAAAAGCTTTACAGAGCTTATGAGACATAATGTTAGAATTTGACAACCCAACATGAAAGTTAGAAATGGCCACTAATTGAACCCTGATCATAGCAGAAGCAGACCCGGAATGAAAAAGTTGTGCTAGGAATTCCAGAATTTCGTGGACTGGGGCTGAAAAGGGATCTACGTTCCTAGCCTCTGCCCAACAAGAAAAACGTTTCCATTTACTAGCATAAGTTTTCCTGGTTGTGGACTTGTGAGAGGAGACAATAATCTCATGTAGAGCCGGGGAAATGCTGGGAAGCCTGGCTAAGGTTGGAAGTGGAGCAACCAAGCTGTGAGCTGAAGAGTTTGGAGGGATTGATGCAACCCGTCTGATTGATGAATCAGTAGATCTGGAATCGGGTCCAGAGTCCAGGGCTGATCGAGAAGGTAATGGTGCAGGAACGGGAACCATATCTGTCAAAGCCAGTAGGGGGCAATGAGGATCATTTTGCAACCCAACGATATTGCTTTCTGTATGAGTTTCAGTATCAGGGGAAACAGATTAAAGGCATAAAGAAGTCCCTGAGTCCAATCGTGGACTAGAGCATCTCTGAGTGTGTGACCCAGAAGCGGGAGAAGGGAGAAGTAGTTGCTGCATTTGCTGTTGAAGGGGCTGGCAAAAAGATCGCAGTAAGGCTGTCCCCATTTGCAGAAGATAAGATCCGTAACTTCTTGATTCAGAGACCACTCGTGAGGCATGAGGATAGCTCTGCTGAGCCTGTCCGCTATGAAGTTGGACCTCCCAGGGATGTGCGTCGCAATCAGAAAATGTTGGGAGGAAATCGCCCACTGCCACAGTCTGAGTGCTACTTTACACAGGGGGTAGGGTCTGGTTCCACTCTGCTTATTGATGTACCACACCACTGACATATTGTCTGTTTGAATTGCAATGGTCCCGGAAGGAAGAGAGTCCTGAAGGACTTGCAACGCTAGGAGCACGGCTCTCATTTCTAGGACGTTTATGTGCAGATGGTACTTGTGAGGTTGCCAAGTGCCTTGGACTGTCCTGCCCAGATAATGCCCCCCCCCACCCTATCAGGGAGGCATCTGTGATTACTGTGGCTACCAGAAGGGGCTGAGTGAAGGGTCTGCCCTGAGTCACTAGTGGGGAGACCATCCACCATGAAAGGTGCTTTTAGCATGCTTCTGTAATCAGGATTATGTGAGACATGGGCAGCTCTTGGAATGACCACTGTGTGAACAGAAGCCACTGAAGGATCCTCATATGAAAGCGGGCCAGTGGGATTAGAAGAATGGCTGCTGCCATGGAACCCAGTGTTTGAAGGACAAACCTGACTTGGATCCTTTTGCTCTGCATTAGAATCTGTACTTGCTGATGAATTGTAGATACCCTTTCTAGCGGTAGCCTTGCAAACATGTTCCTTGTGTCTATGTCTGCTCCTATGTAAGTGATAGATTGACAGGGCAACAAGGCAGATTTTTCATAGTTTATTGTAATGCCTAGCTGGGAGCAGATTGTGATTGTGTAGTCCCTGGCTTGTAAGACTTGATGCCTGGTAGTAGCAGTGAGGAGCCAGTCGTCTAGATATGGAATACACCTGGAATCCTTGATGTCTCAGGTGAGCCATGACCACTGCCATACATTTGGTGAACACCCTGGGGTCTGTGGTGAGACCAAAGGGCAGAGCACTGAACTGATAATGACTGGCTCCCAGCCGGAAGCGAAGAAATTTCCTGGAGCACCTGTCCATCTTGATATGGTAGCACGCGTCCTGAAGATCTATCGAGCACATCCAATTGTCCTGGCCCAGAAAGGGTAGAATGGACTGTAGCGTGACCATCTGAAACTTTGTTCTTTGTACAGACCTGTTTAATTTGCTGAGATCCAGAATCATTCTCCAGTCCCCTGTCTTTTTTTGGTACCAAAAAGAACCTTGAGTAAGTTCCGGATCCATGCTGGTCTGCCGGGACTTCCTGGATGACTCTTTTTTTCTAGCAGCTTTGAAACTTCTATTACTGCTTAGTCCTTTAGATTGGGTGGAACATCTGGAAGGGATTTCTTTGATGGTAAGGGGGGTTGATGGAAGGGAATTTTGTAACCTCCGGATATAATGGACCGTACCCATCTGTCTTGCGTTACATTTTGCCAGGCTTTTGGGTACAGTAAAAGTCTTCCCCCGACTGCCTCCAGAGGTGAGCAGCTGGGCAACCCTTCAGGGATGCGGAAAGGGCTTATCAGAGAAAGATTCTCTGTTGCCCTGGTTCTGCGGACCCCCTCTGCCACGAGGGCGGTGTCTGTTATTATTGTTTCCCCCACTGCCTCTGGAGGAAAAATCGCTACGTGTGTCAGGCAAGGCACTCTTCTGACCTTTGGGGTAAGGTCTAGAGGGAGTGGAAAAATGGACTCCCATGGCAGAGAGAGTCTTGCCTTCTTGCTCATATTTAGTCAAAGTGTCTTTCACCTGTGGTCCAAAAAGAAAGGAACCATCAAAGGGGGTGTTGGTAAAGGACGCTCAAAAGGGTTCTGCAAAGTTACACAGCCGCATCCATGCATGTCTCCTAAGGGCCACACCTGTACCTGTGGCTCTATTCGCACCATCGGCTGCATAAGAAATGAGCCTCATGGAGGAGTTAACTACAGAATTAAGCATCGCCAGCTGAGAAGCTACTTTAGCTTGAACTCTCTCAGCTGATGGATCTTGAAGGGTATCTCCGAACTCTTTAAGGAGATCCCTCTGAAGCCGGGTAAAATGACATAAGTAGTTCAGTGACCTCATAGAGAAGTTTGCTGAAGCAAACATTCACTTCCCATATCTGTCCATCATCCTAGACTCCTTGTTAGGAGGATGGACAGATGAAGAGGTCTCTGCTAACTCTTTTTTGGTGGCTGCTGCTACCACCATGGCATCAACAGGAACACCTTTAGTAAGGAATTGCTTATCCTGGGGTGCTGTGATGAATTTACCAGGTCTTCTTGGATTTGGTTCCACTGTATCTGGAGCTGACCAAGCCTTTCGAGCCACCACTGCCATAAGTGGATCGAAAGGCAGAGAAACCCAGGAGGTGGAAGGTCGGGAACCAAAAGCATCCAGAAATACAGACTCATCCTCGGCAGGGGCTAGGGGATTCCAGCTCCCCCTCTACTTAAGCATTTCTAGGATGTCCAAGAAGGAAACATCTTCAGAGGGGGATCTCGGGGACCCTTCTGAATCATCTAAGTCTGTATCAGAAGTGACAGACTCGGGAGAGTCAATGTGCTTACTCTTGCACTTCTTCTTACGAGGGGGCTCCTCTGAATGATCAGGGAGGCCTCATAAGAAGACGAAACACCCAATGGGGTGTCCTGGAGCATCAGTTCCCTATGCTTGGGGTCTGGAGGAGGAGCAGAGGTTGGCACAGGCACTACAGGGGACAGAGCCAGTGGGGCTGATAGTGGAGCTGACTCAGTGGCCAGCACACTCTTCATGACATCGAAGGCATCACTGCCAAAATGCAGAGAAAGCTCTGGTTCTGAGGAAATAGGAATATTTCTCCGCACTGAGGGAGATGGCTCCGAGGCCAATGTATGAGCCGAGCTCACCTGCGCTGAAGCTCCGAGAGGGAGAATGGGGTTGGACAAGGGTCTGATGCCACTCGCCCCCTCAGAGCCAACAAGGGAGCCCTGGTGCCCAGATCCCTCGATGGACAGCACCACCGAGGGGATCGGAGCCGATGTTGGAACTGAAGGAGATAGAGTTATCGGAGCCGATGGTTCCACTACTCGAACCCCAATGAACTCTGGATCTGAACTCATTAGAGTCGGAGGAGGAACATCAAGAGAAGTGGATGGAGCCGACACCTGTTGAAGAGGGCTGGACAACATTCTGGCAAGTGCCTGCGACTTTAGCAACCTACTGACCACTCTTTCCACATTGTGATCCGACAGCCTAGAGGATCGAGAGGAGTGAGAGGATCGGTGACTACGCTCACTCTGAAGTAAAGGAGACCGAGGAGCCAAATGCACTGATTTTAGTGAAAGGGACCTCAGCCTCTTGTGGCTCCGCAATGGCTCTGAAGTCTCTGATGGAGCCGACGGGGAGATTGTCTTGTCAGTGCCAGCCAGAACCAAAGTGGAAGATAAAATCTGAACTGAAGACGGCTCCAAACTTGGATCTGATGGCTTGGTGGGTTTAGGGGATTTCAAAGGCTGAGAGCTCTTGGCCGGTGAATCCTGGGGTTTTAAAAGACCCCTAAGAATAAGCTTATTCTTATGCTCCTACAGGACTCTTGGACTAAAGGCATGGCAGATAGAACAAGAGTCCTGCAGGTGCACAGCACCTGAACAATAGATGCAAGAAGTGTGCCCATCTGTCAGAGACATTTTATGACAGCATGAGTCACACTTCTTGAACCCAGAAACCTTGGATTCCTTTGACATCCTTAAAGAAGGAAAACAACAATTATAACAACAACTACCAGAAGCAATATACAGTCTACACAAAAACACACTCTACGATAAGACTATAGCTAAAGTTTTTTTTTTTTTTTTTTTTTTTTATGTAAGTAGGAAAGCCTCTAACTTAAATGGCTAGCCTATGAGAGAAAGGTAGAGGGGGAGGGGTGGGGGAGGACTCTCTAAGTTAAACGAGTTCTACAAGAAAAAGAAGGGATACTACAACTAAACACTAACTATCACAAAACAAGACTAACGTTAATAATAAAACACTAAAAGAGTTGAATTCTAGAGTAAGAAAGTTATACAAAAAACTTTATATGAGCCTGAGCCAGAAAAATGACACCTCGCAGCTGAAGCAGCAATTTAGATCTGGGTAGCTATCACTAGGCATCATGGGATAAGGGGTAGCCTCGAGCCAGTAAACAGCTCTCGAGCTATTGAAGATGGCCGAGTTGGAGCCGAGTATCGGCTCCGATCCTAACCAGCAAGAACGAAGGTGAGATAGACAACTTAACATCATTGGTTCAAGCATTCATGGATACAGATTCTTCTACACCAAACATCCCTCTTCAGTTGCAAAGAGTAGAAAAACTACTAAATTGGGTTTGGAGGGGATGCAGTTTTTCTTCCCTTTAACACAGTCTGGGACTGACATACCCACTGTGGTGGTCTCAGATCCCTTGGACATTCAGTCTATTTTTCCCAACCCCTCTAATAATGTTCCACAGGAAGCTGCTAAGGGTCAGGACTGAGTCCAGTCAGAATTGATGCCAGGCATCAACCAATAAGGGACTCAAGGTGTAGCTGGAGTACCTCAGGTTTTGGTAGGAGAAGGGGTAGCAGGCTCACTCACAGAGATTTGGATGTTGGGGTTTTCCAAGACCATCCATCTTGAGACTTCCAAGAAAAATACTCAAAAGACAAAATATCATGCCTTCAACTACATCTAATCTGAAGGGTTCAAAAAAGAAAGGTAAAATCTTTGGCCTAGGCCTCTACTGGTGGCACAGAGGGATAAATCCTTGGCTACAGCTCAGGTGACCTGAGTTCATCTTGAGTCTTGGGTACTTGATGTTGCAGACATGAAAGATGGGCATGCCCATCTGGTTCCCAACCAGCTCACACCACTGCTGTATTGACAGAACCTCAGGTAGAGAGCAGAGGCTCATCATTTGTTGGGGAGCTGGTACACGGAAGATGTAAAAGTGATCACCCAAGTTGGTGATGGCAGTCCTTGTTGACATGAGGAGGAACAAGGAGGAACAAGCACACACACACAGGACAGAGGAGCATAGCTGCATGCTTAGACAATAAATTGAGCCCAAACCACCCTCATGGGTGCTTCGACAGACCTGTTTCTGATTGAGAAAAAGCTTGATGGTTGGTAGACATTAGGGAAAAATCCTCCAAAAAAGAAAAAAAATGTTACCCAAGTTGTTAGTACCATCCTACAAAAAGAGCAGAAAAGGCCTAGCTAGTAAATTAGATATATAAAGAAGAAAAACAATGGGAGAAACTTCAGAAAAGGTCACTCATCTGCATACAAATAGCATCAGAAGGGTCTGTATTAGAACACAGAACTTTCAAAATTTCGAGTGTTCTAATATCGACCTATTTTCAGCGAATGCTGAAAATATCGAAGAAACAGAAAACCGATTTTTTTCTTAGGGAAAGAATTCAGTTGTCCGTTTCTGTTGCTTCAGTATTTTCAGCACTGTGGTGAAAAGTTACGGGTCGGGTTCAGGTAAGTGTGTAATTGTGTGGACGTGAGGGTTAGGGCGAGGTAGGTGAGTTAGGGTTAGGGCACGGGTCAGGTAAGTGTGAGATTGTGTGGACATGAGGGTTAGGGCGGAGTAGGTGAGTTAGGGTTAGGGCGTGGGTGAGGTGACTGTGCGATAGTGACGGACCTTAGGGTTAAGGTTTGGGTTAAGGTAAGTGGATAGTTAGTGGTGTATGTATAGTTTAGTGTAGGGTTAGGTGTAAGAGTTATGCAGAGTGAACTGCTCCCTGCACTCCCTTATTTACTATAATCATCTTTGTGGCCACTGTACTTCAGGAAGAGGGAATTCTTTTAAGTGTATTTTTACATTTCTTAGCTGTTTATTTACATGGCCTCGGCAAATGTTTACTTCCTGTATTTTTCACTCTAACAGTACCCTTCTATGAGATTTACATTGTGCTAGAACACACATACGTATGTAAAATATCCTTAACTCCTGATTAAAGCTTAGGTCTTTCTGACATTGCTACAGGATTTAGATTACTTGTATTGTTACTGTTTTGGGCATTTTTCTTTTTCATTTGTGATCCCCATGCAATCATCAAGCCTCCAGTCTGCTCACCCAGTTCAACTATTTGATCCCTATAAAGTAAAAGCCTGCAACCCATTTGTTCCTCATTAGGGGTGAAAGTTGAGAAAAGTCATCATCCATCTTTGAAGAGATTTTTTTTTTAAATATGGCCCTTTTCATTTTCCTGTACATATCTGCTATGTCCCAAGGGGTAATGTACACTGGATGTAGTCAAGGGGCATGTCACCCAGTTCAGTGAGAAACTTCTGCTTCATGGTCCTTCTCCTTGAAGGCAAAGCAACTATGGCAATCCCTGCTGTGCACCAGGGATCCTCAATCTTCTCTGAACAAAAGCAGGTTTCACCTCATTCTTCCTCCTTCCTGGTCAGACCCTCCAGTTCCTAAACTGCTAAATGAACCAAGGTTGGCCACATCAAAGTCAAGTCTCTCATTCTATGATGTAGAGCTGAGAGCAATGGATGCTAAATTATTACATTTAAGATCGGTGCAGCTATCTTTAACCTAAGACTTCTGGATCTGCAAAATGAACCTTTCTTGCAGGGTTGCTGATATTATTACTGTTACTATTACTTTTACAGGTTGAGAGAAATGCATCGGCTTCTGGCTTCATAGCTGTTTGAATACTCATCCTGGAGTTACAGATCACATTTCTGTGTACCTTGTCAAGTGTCTAAGTTCAAAAACATCACAGCAATAAACATAACAACTGAAAAAATATTATTATAGCTGTAGCTTACTTGTTTGGATTCCAATTATTTAAATTCTGGAGTTGTTATTGTAGAATCACTCAACTGTTGGATGCATCTGTATTGAATACTATTACAAAAATATTTTTGATTATTTTTTGCATTATGTTTCAAAACTGCTTTAGTTGCAGTTTGCTAAAATCAGGTACTTAATAAAAATGTCATATTTCATATATTGTAGCCTGCTCCTAAGTAGGTTATATTGAGGCTGCTGTTGTTATAGCACATTGTTTCTCTTTTGTTTGCTTATTCAATAGTTTATATTTTCAAATTATCTACTGAAAGATGAAACTGTAGTTTGTTCTGTTACAGTTAACATAAAAATCTATCTTACCTGCTTTTAATACTGCCAATAACTGAAAACAAAATACCTGTGGGTGATGGTAAAGCCCAAGAAGTCTAGCCACAGGAAGGGAGGATGTTGAAAGAAATGCACCAATGATTGCGGATAACCTTTCTTGAAATTTACAGTTGTAGTTTGGGACAGACTTCACTTTTCCTAACATCCATATAGTTCCCTGAAGTGCTCGAGAAGCTGAATAGCATGGGTCAAATATTTTAAATCCCAGTGTTATATTTGGAAGAATATTGGAATTTTGGTTAATCTCATCAATGGCAAAAATCATGGCTAGGACTGTGCGATAATATCTGATATGAAATCTGTAAAACAATATAACAAATTCCTTGTGATTGCTTAATGCATGACACAAAGTCTGCAGAGCCTATTTTCATTGGGTACACTATGCTGAATTTCATATAAAAGGAATTCAACAGAAATGTGACATAATTTGCATTGGCTTTGATGTTAAAATGAAGCAAGCATCCCTTGGCTATTTCATGATCAAAACCAAAAGCTGCAGGTGTTTTTTACTGAGTTAATAAAAAATGAAAGGCTCTCAGTAATTCTAATATATAGGTTCATAGGTTCATAGGTTCATACTAGACTATCTGCCCTAGGGCATTTATAAGCCTAGCCAGAGTGTGTTTGGCTTTCACCACCCATTTTAAATTAATTTTGCTATGCCTTTTTTCGAGATTAGTATACTGTGCCTCTGTCTAACGATGACACAGAAGTGATACCCGGGGTAAACCTATGATCTCCCATCCACTCATCAAGATTCCTCTTGAAGAGAGTCAATGAGGGACTCTGCCTAACCTGGACTGGGATTTTATCCCAGAGTGAAGGGAGCCTCTGGGTTATGAATCTGTCCCTCCAGCATGTCCTATTTATTTCAGTGCTGAGGTTCAAGTCTCTCGGCGTAGCTTGATGGGATTTGGATTTTCTGAGGTGCAGCATGTCCATTAATTCCGGGTTGGACATGGCTTTATACATGAGGCACAGATCGCCTCTGAGCAGGCAGTATGCCACTGAGTAGAGCTGAAGTTTCTTTAACCGGGCAGCATATGGCATCTGTTTGAGCCCTTTGATCCTCTTGGTGAGGTACTTTTGGGGTCATTCCAGTTGCTGCAGGTGTCTGGTAAGGTACATCCCAAAAAGGGCATTGTACTCAATTATGGTCCTGATGAGGGATGAGTAAAGAGGCACGATGACCTCCCCTGATCTAGATGTGAATCCCTTCATGATTAGGTGGGCTATATAAAATATTTTTCTAACCACTTTGGCCACGTGGTTGTCAAATGAGAGATTGCTATCAACTTGGGTCCCCAGGTCCCTAATGACTTCTTCTGTACTTAATGGATTACCTCCAATGTGGTAATTTGTGGGCACTTTGTTTTTGCCAAAGGGGATGACTATACACTTTTTGGCGTTTAGCTTGAGGCCATGGCTCTGGCACCAGTTGTCTGTTTCTATGAGGCCCTGGGTAGGGAATGTCTACACATATTTTCCACAATGTGTTAACAAGTTATTTTCTTATTTTACTTGATGAGATACATCAAAACAAAGTACCTATGAACCTATGACCCTATTAGGAGTTTTGTCACTGTGCTGTAACTATGTAATGTGTGAAATGAAGTTTCTGTACTTTCTCAGGTAAACTAATTTATGCAGTGCTCATCTTCAAACCTTCAAGGGCTTGTCATTTCTAGTAACTGGATGTAACATAATGTGTTGCACAGATAATACTGTCTTGCTTAATCTCATAACCAAAGATAATATTAGATGCTTGTGCTTCTGCAATAAAACTGCCCGAGTAACCTACATGCTTAAGAACAGTAGTCAAAGAAACACATTTATCACTCTATGTAAATCATACTTACTTTTTTAATAACACAGAAAACACAATTCATATATTATTTTTTGTTTCACTTGCAATACTGCCAAGTCTAACTTTGAGCAGCGGACACTGTAGATGTGTACCTGTAAATGTTTCTACCTTGTGGACATGTAGCTGCATTCATGAGGTGTTCATAGGTTCATAGGTGTGTACTAGGCTAATGGCCCTGGAGCCTTTACAAGCCTAGCCTATAGAATTACCCTGGAATCGTGCCACCCAACCTTAGTTCCCAGTGCCTCTGTCGAGTAGAGCCACTGGAGTGATCCCTGGGGTGAATTTTCTATTTCCCATCCACTCATTAAGATTTCTCTTGAAGAGGGCCAGTGAGGCACTCCACTTGACATGTTTGGGAAGTCTATTCCTTAGCATGGGCAGTCTCTGGGTTATGAACCTGTCCCTCCAGCTTGTTCTGTTGATTGTGGTAATGAGGTTGAAGTCTCTGGAGCATGTAGTGTGGAGGGATTGGGATTTCTTTAGATGTAGCATTTCTAACAGAGCTGGGTCAGACATGCTTTATAAGTCAAGCAGAGCGCACCTCTAAGTAGGCGATATGAGACAGAGAATAGTTGGAGTTTTTTTGAGTCTGTCTATATAGTTCAGCACATAATATCTCTATGCTCCATTTAATAGGTTTTCAGCACAGTCTTTGTCACTACAGAATTTGCATATTTCTAGGTCTGTGTGTGCCTATGACCATAACATAAGGCATGTTCTTCACAGAAGTATTTTGTTCTAAAACATTTTGCACCCCTGGCACCATAAATTGTTCATTATGCAGTGATAAAAAGTATTTGAAGACTGTTCCAATTTCTTGTAATGAATGATTTTTTTCACCGACTCTCATTATGGTGCAGTACACTAGTCTGATTCATTGGTATTGTTTGTACAATGGTGCATCTCTGAATACGACAAAAATCTGCTCTGACTAGCCAGTTAAATTTTCCCTGGGGTTGGTCATGGTGGCAACAGGCTAAGCAGAGGAAAACAAATTCCTTTTTCCCTAGCTATGATTTCCAGCTCATCCGAACAAATAACCAGGCATTCCTAGGCAATTTGAAAGTTATAACTGGATAAGTACTGTGGATGGTGATACAGAGTGACCAGCAAAATAGCAGCTGTATGTAGGAACTCAGCACTGTCTTTCCCACCACAGTCTGGTTTGCACAGAAAACAAATCGTCTGTCATCCCAATCTGCTTGTCAGTCTTTCACGGTTCCTTGCCAACACCTATACTGATGATCCTAAGTTACTTAACTCTTCCATTAAGAGTGGCTTTTCTCTTAGTCTGAAGAGCAAAGTCCATTCTTTTCTGGAGTGTACCATGGCCTCAAATTTGGAGGTGTTGATATTTATTCCCATCTGCTTTTCAGTAGAGAAGTACCTGAGCACATGTTGGAGGCACCAGTTAAATAAGGTCAAAAGAACAACATCATCTCTAAGCCAAAAATACTACTTCTATGGATAAAAACTGGAAAATCTCTTAGTTCAGATGCATCTTAAAAACCTGGCCATGAAAACAAGGAACAGGAGAGGTAACCGGACACACATTTGGAGCAGCCAGACACCCATCTTGAATGATTTCAGCTTAATTCAAAGAATGTTGAATATAAGCATATCTTCCCCAATGCTGATACAGAGGCTTGACAGCATGTAACAGTGGTCTCATCATGTCAAACTCCCACAAAACCTCCCACAGTATGAGCTGAGGCACAATATCTTAAACTTTCTTCACTCCCAGAAGTAAGTGTATATGTGATAACAAAACTTTCACAATAACATTCTTCAAGCTCACAGATTAGTGTAGTTTTGATAAACAAACTATCATAACCCCTCACAGCTAGACAAAGCTAAACTGCCAGTTCACTGTTTGAAGCACTGGACAAAGTCCTCATTATTCCTTGTGAATTTGATTTTTTATCATGAGCTTAAGCCTTCTCTCCAATAGTGTGGCAGAAGCTTCTCCATGGAAGTTGAGGAGTATAAATCTCTCTATAGTTGAAACACATTCTCCAGTGAAGTTTCTCATAAAATAAGACCATCATTTTTAATTTGCAATTCTCCATTTGCCAGAGTTAATCTATTCACTTTCTATACAGTATGAAAGAGGCATGTTAGCTGGTGCATTAAACACCTCCAGTTACATCTCAGCCTTACTTCTGATCTTACCATGACAGAGGCCACCGGCTATTGCAGTGATGCACCTCAGTCCTGCGGAGATTATAGGCACTACAGTCTGATTAAAAGAGGATTCCATCTGTTATAGAGATACACAGAAAGATCCTTCTGCCTTTTGGCAGTCTTCTTAGTATGGGTCAATACTTCACTTCCCTTACTTTGATGCTGAAAGGTGTGCCAGAATTTGTATAAGACTATCTGAAAGTCTTTCTGGTGGCCCTAATGGTCTTCATAAAGTACTGACATGCCCAAACTTTCACTTTTAAAGTCACTGTCACTGCAGCCTTCTAGGCCAGGCAGTACCTCTAAGCTGAATCAGGACAGCCCTCTAGAAACATTGCCTGGAAAGCCACCTTCTTCCCTCATGGCTGATGTCCTACAATGTATCCGACAGCTACCACCATGACAAGCATTAACCACTCTTCACCCACATCATGTTGCCATCACCTGAGTATAATTTAAAGTCTTGAACACGGTCCATTCAGACTCAGTATTCATGCTGTCTTTCAGAATATGAGGTCTGAGAGGTAATAGTCAGTCAGTCTTACATGGAAGCTTTCACCACACATTTTGTATAGGCCCTCACTGCAAGTTTGGCCTCCTGCATCTGTATTGCTGATGCACTGTCTTAAAATTCAAGTCTCTACCAGGTGGTGATCAATTGACAGTGCTGCCACTGTATTCTCTTAGTTGCACAGAACAACAGAGCTGATGATATGACCACAGTTGTGTATCATCAACATTGGCTTTCAGTGTATCAAGCTGGCATAAGGGTTATGGTGTTTACCTTACAGATACAAAGTGCAGTGTTTGATTTTAACATTGGGTAATTGGCTAGGCTTAAAATGGCTCCCAGCCTATGAACCTATGTTCTGTATTGTGGTTCACATCATGTATATGCTTCCAGCACTATTCACTTCTCAGTTATTTTGTAGAAGACTGGATATGTGATCTAAGAATGTAATTGATTTAATTCATGAAAATTTGCTGTTGTAGAGAACTAGGGATAATATAACGAATTAGCACAGAGAGTATGTTGAGCAAATTCATGATGCCTCATCTGTGAAATTGCATAATTCAATCAAAATTATATAAATCTCTAAAATGTTTCAACCTACAAAAACATGTAGCCCTGAACCTTGACCTTCATTAGTATTACATGATGCTGAATGTCTGTGCACCAATTCATCATGTTCTACCTTTCTAAAGGAAGAATACAGGGAACTCTGTGTATGCATTTGCCATAAACAAAATATACCCAATGTTTTTGTTGATGGTAGTATTTATTAATAACTTTCGTGTATACAGCAAAACACAAATTTCATCAAGATACAAACTACCAAGACACTCACGCTTAAATTAACAAACCATAATATGCAATTAAACAATCAATCAACGGAAATACAGCCAGTAAAATAATAATTGCAATTGTTTATTCTTAATTTTAAGAACAGAATTAATGCTGATATTTTCATTAAGCTCATGTAATGTACTGGCACTGAGTCTGATCTGCAAAACCAGGTCTCTGCATAACAATTTATTTTACCATTTACCACCCCTTTCTTGATGACTAACTTTCTCAAGAATAGAAAAAAAGCTTTAAAAACCCATACAATGGCTTGTGTATTTGTAAAGGATATTGTTGAGATCTATTTTCTTAATGCTCAGCCTGTACTTATAAATATACAAATGCAGTATTCCCTTAGTTTTACCAATATAAAATAATTCACATCCTGAGTAATATTGCAACATATGCTACCCCATAGCCAAATGATTAAAATTACCTGGGCTGGCATTCACCCTAGGATAATCATGAATAATAACACAAGGTCCTTTATATATAAACCTGCATTGCCTACATTTGCTACACTCACTATCCCACCATTTGTAATTCTGTTAGATATAGCTCCTTCCATAATGCTCTCAACATTACACACCAATTTATAAGTAAATCTGTGTCAATACTTTGCCCCAAAGCATCTCACTATTAAAGGCTACTTTCCAATTCCTACTTAATTTATGTTTATCTATCCCATTGTCCACATAGTAATGTAAAAACCATTGCAATATCATAACTGGTACTTGTGTCAACTATTTTTTTAGTTAGTGACTTAAGTAATACAAGGGCAACTCTGTCACTTCACCCATTAAATACTTCTGAAAAGATCTCATCCAAAAATTCATCAGGATAATCTCTATTACAAAAAAAGAAGTTATGTACTCACCATAACGTTCCATCTGAGTAGGTAACCTAATTTGTCAGCAACCTGTGGGTATTGGATCTGAATCGGATCCGAGCCGGCAGCTTTATTCAGCTAAGATCCGAGCTCTAAGCTCCTCACCTTTACCCATAACCCCCTGTCATCCCTCTCTGCCCTCAGATTGAGTTTGCTATAGTATCATAGAATACTACAAAACAAAGGATCAGCTAAACATCTTAACCTGATGTCATCTGGAAAAGGAAGCACAAAGATCCTAAAAGGACAAACTACAGGTTAGGGGGACGGAGGGGGGGGTTGGTTGCTGAAAAATGAAGTTACCTACTCAGATGGAACGTTATGGTGAGTACATAACTTCTTTATCTAAAGTAGTTAACTTCATTTGTTCATAAACCTGTGGGACAGAGTCCCCAGCTACCAAAAACTTGGGAGGTCCTCATGGAAGAATATTCCGGAGCATTGCAGAGCCAAAGGACGCCCTCCCTCTGGAAATTATATCCAACTTGTAATGGGTAATAAAAGTATGGGATGAAGCCCAAGTGGCTGCTGAACAAATGTCATCCAAGGACACTCTGGACCAAAAAGCAGCAGATGTAGAAATTGATCGAGTAGAATGGGCGTGAACTCCGACAGGTTCAGGTCTGCCAGAACTCTTATATGCGAGAAGTATACATTGGGAAATCCATCTGGACAATGTAGCTTTTGACACAGATTTACCCAAAAAGGGTTTAGCAAAGGATACAAGGAGTTGCTCAGATTTCCTATGTTGAGCAGTCCTGTGTAAGCAGAACCTTAATTGTCTGTGCACGTCCAAAGAATGTAATTGGTATTCACCTTTGTTATGATAATTTGGGGAAAAAAATGGTAAATTGATGGATTGACTAATGTTGGACTCAGAGGCAACTTTAGGCAAAAAGGAGGGATTGGTCCTGAGGGAAACTCTGTCTTTATGAAAGACCAGGTATGGAGGTTTGGCACAAAGGGCTTGAAGCTCCAAAACCCTTCTAGCTGAAGTGATAGCAATGAGAAAGGCCGTTTTCCAAGATAAATATTTTAGATCCACTGAAGCTGCAGGTTCAATGGGAGGGCCAGTAAGAGCCTGGAGAACAAGGGTTAAATCCCACGGAGGGACTGCATCCTTAACAGGAGGCCTTAACAAGAAAGTACCTTTTAAGAAAGTCTTGCCGATCTTAGAAGAAGCTAAAGGACCGAGATCACTTCCCACATGAAAGTGGGAAATCGCTGCTAAATGGACTTTGACCATAGAGGAGCTGGCACCTTGGTCAAATAAATATGACAAAAAATCTAATACAGCTGGTATCGGGGCTGTAATGGGATCCAGATTTCTATGTTCCGCCCAGATCGAAAAACATTTCCATTTGCTCTTATAGACCTTCCTAGTAGAAGGTTTATGAGCAGCTACTAAAATAGCCTTAACAGAAAAGGAGATGCCTGGAATCCTAGCTATTATTGAAACTGGATCAACCAAGCTGTGAGCTTGAGATTGTCCAGGTTTGGGATTGTCAACCCTAGGGGGTGAGATATCAGATCTGGAGTGGGATCCAAAATCCATGGAGGATTCACTAGATGAGACCATAGGCAAGGGAACCACGTTTGACGAGACCAGAATGGGGCTATGAGGATCACTCTGCTCCCCAACTGACGAGCTTTCTGCAAGAATTTTACCATCAGAGGAAGAGGCGGATAAGCATAAAGTAAGCATAAAGCGTAAGCATAAACCGGATGGCCAAACATGCACTAGAGTGTTTCTGGGGGATTCCCCTGGTGGGGGAAGTAGAGCGAAGTACTCGCTGCACTTTGCGTTCGTAGGTGACATGAAGAGATTGCAGCAAGGTTGACCCCACTTGAGGAAGATTTGCTTCGCTACTCTCGGGTTCAGAGACCACTTGTATGGTGAGAGGATGGTTCAACTCAGCCTGTCTGCCAAAATGTTCGACCCACCTGGTATGTGCATTGCTATGAGAAAGCAGTTGGTGGTGATCGCCCATTCCCAAACTCTCATGGCCTCTCGACAAAGCGGACAGGATCTGGTTCCCCCCTGTTTGTTGATATACCAGACTACTGACACGTTGTCTGTTTGAATTGCAATTCAGAAGAAGGGCCTGAAGTGCTTGCAATGCTAAAAGCACCGTCCTCATCTCTAGGACATTGATGTGCAACAAGGTCTCCGAGTGGGTCCACGTTCCTTGGACGGTTCCGCCCATGCAGTGCCCCCCTCACCCGAGGCGAGAAGCATCCGTGGTCACCGTGGCTTGGGGTGGGGACATTGAGAAGGGGTGCCATTCCCGGAGATCCGAGGACTGGATCCACCAGAGTAGGGATTTCCTGCAAACCTTGCTGAGGGGGATAGATGCACTTAGCAGATGTTGCAGGATGGACCATTGAACCTGCAAGGTCCATTGTAGGAACCTCATGTTTAGATGAGCTAGAGGTGACAGATTGATGGTTGCAGCCATGGAACCTAGCGCCCTCAGGACCAATTCCACTGGAGGAGCCGGGGATTGTAGGAGGGCCAAGACATGGAGTGTCAAAGTTCGATGCCTGTCCAGAGTTAGGAAGACCCTCAACAGGTTTGTGTCTAACCTGGCCTCTATGAAATCCAAGATTTGAGTTGGTTGAAGGGAGGATTTCTTGAGATTGATTGAGATTCCCAGATGAGAGGCCAAGTGAAGGAAGTAATTCCTGGCTGAACTTAGTAGATGCCTGGTGGGGGCGGTCAGGAGCCAGTCATCTAGGTATGGAAAGACCTGTATTCCCTAAAGCCTCAGGTGGGCCACTACAACTGCCATAACTTTGGTGAACACCCTTGGAGCTGTGGTGAGACCAAAGGGGAGGACCCTAAACTGATAGTGGCTGGCTCACAGCCAGAAGCAGAGAAACCTTCTGGATCGTCTGCCCATCAAAATGTGGTAGTACGCATCCTTGAGGTCTATAGAGCACATCCAGTCATTCTCCTGCAGGAGTGGGAGAACGGATTGAATGGTGACCATCCGGAACTTTTCTTTGGTAACCGACAGGTTTAGAGTGGACAGGTCAAGGATTGGTCTTAAGTCCCTCGTCTTTTTTGGCACCAGAAAGAACCTGGAGTAAAAGCCTGATCCGGCTTGATCTAGAGGGGCGGGCCGGATTGCTCTTTTTTCTAGCAGCTGCTTTATTTCTCTGGCTGCTGCCTCCCTTTGATTGGGTGGGACATCGGGGAGGCTCCGTGGTCTGAGAGGGAGATTCAGAAAGGGGATAGTGTAACCTCTGGATATTCTAAGCACCCAGAGATCCATTGTAATGGACTCCCAAACTGCTAGGTGCCTTGAGAAACGCCCCTCGACTGCCTCCAGAGTGGAGCAGTCGGGTAACCCCTCAGGGCTGCTGCGCGGACCGATCCGAAAAGGGTTCTCTCAACCCAAAATTCTTCGGTCCCCCTCTGCCTCTGGGCCGGTGTCCACCCTCTCCTCCTCTGCATCTGAAGGATGAGGGGTCCGGAGCAAAACAGGACTGTTGAGATTTCCGGAACCACATCTTCTTTTGTCCCCTTTGGTTCCTGGAGAAGGACCTCTGGGGAGCCGAGAAGCAGATCCCGATGGCAGACGTTTTCCCATCTTTCTCGCTCTGGACCAGCATGTGGCGGACGGTCTTGCCAAACAGCGAAGAGCCATCAAAAGGGGCATTTGCGAAGGATACCTTGAAGGGTTCTGCAAAGTCGCAGAGATGGAGCCAAGCATGCCATCATAAGACAATGCCCGCTCCGCTAGCTCTAGCGGCTCATTCCATAGCATGGGAAAGAAGCCGAATAGAAGTGTTTGAAATGGACTTGAGTGGCCATTCGAGCTGAGAATGTTTTCTTATCCTCGGCCAACATGGAGTCTGTGAGCGACCCGGCATATTCCTTGATGAGATCCTGCTGGAGTCATATCACATGTGCCATATAGTTCAGCGACCTTATGGAGAAGGTAGCTGAAGTGAACATCCACTTCTCTAGGTGGTCCATCATCTGAGACTCCTTGTCTTGAGGGTGGACCGAGGAAGTCTCCTGGGCTGGTTCCTTCTTGGTGGCAGCCACCACCAACATAGCATCTACCGGAGCACCCTTGCTCCAAACCGTCCTATCTGTGGGTGGGCTGAGGATTTTGTCTGGTCTCTTTGGTATGGGCTCCACAGTGTCTGATTCCTTCCATGACCTGGTAGTGATCAGATCTACCAGGGGATCGGCGGGAGGAAACACCCAAGAGGTAGATGGGCCTGCATCAAACCCCTCCAGAAACACAGACTCATCGGAGGAAGATTTTTGGGCTGACCCCCCCCTCTAATACGAAGAATTTCCATAATGTCTCCGAAGGAGACATCCTCGGGGGGGTGACTTTGGGGAACCTTCCCCTTCCTCTAAGTCTGTGTCCTCTGTCAGGGACTCGGGTGAGTCCAAGTGCCTCCTCTTGCACTTACGTTTGTGAGGAACCTCCTCGGGGGAGCTGTCCGAAGATGCATCATCAACCACATCCTGTTCCTCTTAGGGAACCATCTGGGACATAGGCGCAGGCTGTCCCTGGGGCCGGATGATGGGAGGTAGGCCCATCTGAGAGGGAGTGGAGGGTGGAACCATAGCAGGAGCCTGGGATCTCGAATCCCTCGACAAGACCCTCTCCACAACATCGAAAGCCGAAGGGGAACTGCTCTCTCTGAGACCCGTGAGCAGTCCCCTCGGATCCGAGGCGTGGACCGGAGCCGGCGCCGATGCAATTGGATCTGAAGGGCCAGTATGCTTCGACCAAGATGGAGCCAAAGACACACTGACACCTCCGGATTCAAAGCTCAGCTCACGGCTCTGAGAGCTCGGATCCGAAAAGGGACTCGACAAACTCGAGGGTGCAGTCGAAGCTGAAGTAGGGTGTACTATCGGTGCCGAGCCTCCCCCAGCTCCGATGCTACCTGGATCTGATGGCTCTGAACCCGGGAAGTGGGTCGGAGAAGGAGCGATCGGGGCAAAAAATGGGGTCGAGCTCCCCCCGGAGGGGGGAGGCAGGAGCACTCCCATCTGCAGTTGGCCTTGGAGAAACCTATGCATCATCCGGTCCATATCTGCATCGGACAAACTTCGAGTAGATCTAGACAAGGCCACCGAGGCTGGCCTGGAGTGCCACCTCAATGACCTCGAAGGCGACTGGGTTTCCTCCTCTGGCTCCGGGGAAAAACGAGGTGAATGAAGCCGGGAAGAGATGGCCCGGACATCCTAGGAGAGACTATCTGTTTAGCCGGCGGAGCTGAGGAGGAAGATTCAGCCCGCCGCTTGTGGTGTTTCTCTCTCCTTTTCTCCCTCCTAGATTCCCTCTCCTCCTGAGCCAAGGTGGGAGGGTGAGTCCCGGCCAGGGGAGCAGGGATGGAAGGCGGGATCGCCGTGGTCGTAGCCGGTGCTGCAGAGGGAGAAGAAGACGAAGCCGAGTCCGGGGCAGAAGTCCCACCAGAATCAGCTTCGACATCCTGTCCCTCAAAGCCCAGGGGTTGAAGGCTGCACAAATTGTGCAGCCTAAGGAGAGATGGTCAACCCCAAGGCAGACACACTGAGTGTGGCCATCCACTGGGGATAGCTTATGGCCACACTTGGTGCATTTGGAAAAAATTGCTTTCAGGGCCTTACAAAAGATAGGCCCAACCCGCACACACACCTTCACACACACGGGGGGAGGGGGGAAGACTAAACTAACTAAAAGATAGAAAAAAATTACTAACAAGTTTAGCAATTTAAGAGAAAATGGGAAACAACACTCACTCGTCTATCGATTAAACTAAAAACTAGGTCAAAAAGTAAATTTTGATATAAACTCACGAAGCCCTACGCTTGGAAACTCATTCTAGATGCCTAGATGCCTGAATAAGCAGCGGCAAATGAGATCTGAGGACAGAGATGGATGGCAGGGGGTTATGGGTAAGAGGGAGGAGCTTGGAGCTCGGATCTTAGCCGAATAACGCTGCCGGCTCAGAT
The DNA here is from genome assembly GCF_019279795.1 of Protopterus annectens. Taxonomy (NCBI): domain Eukaryota; kingdom Metazoa; phylum Chordata; order Ceratodontiformes; family Protopteridae; genus Protopterus; species Protopterus annectens. The sequence continues at coordinate 357,351,104 of NC_056742.1, forward strand.
CTGATTCAGATCCGATACCCACAGGTTGATGAACAAATGAAGTTAACTACTACAGATCATATTTTTCAGTTTTTCACATTCATTGAAAAAATTCTCATCATCCAATATAATCATAAAAAAGCCACAAAACCTAACCCTTTATTTTGCCCCTCTTCTGTACCCTTGTGTGGTAACTGCCATAATATAAATGGTTGTTTGGAAAATTGGGTTTATGTAAATATTGGACCCAAATCTAGTCAGATCATTACATTTATACAATTAATTACCCAGGAAATTAATAATGTTGTCATGTAAAAAAAAAGTCAGTAATACCTTATAAATAGTCAAAAAAATTACATAACTCTTTGTTACCCCAAACCAAAGTATAAAATATCATCTAAAAATCATATTGTATTGACTTTCCAAAACAAACCTTTGTTCGCAATAACTCTACACTAAATTAGTGTATATGGGGGCTTAATTTACACATACAGTTGCTCTGTACATTTGTTTGCAAAACTGAGGTGACACCTCACCTAAGTGTCGTGTTTAATCATAGCCTCTCCTCAGGCTTCATGCCCACTGAGTGGCCCACAGCTACAGTTATCCCACTCCACAAGGGGGGGAATCCACCTGGGATCTGGGAACTACTGACCCACCAGTCTAATGAGCCTGATCTGCAAGGCCATGGAACGTATTATCATGGAACTTAAAGACATTGGCAACCTTCAAACACTGGACCCCACTCAGTTTGCATTCGTGAAGGGCCAATTTTGTCTCCTGAACCTGATTGACTTCTTTGAATCAGTCTCCAGAGCTGTGGACAAGGGTAAGGCGGTCCATACAGTCTATCTGGACCTTGTCATGGCCTTCAACACCATCCCCCATTCTGGAATCATAGATAAACTTACTAAGCTAGGCATTAATCCCTACCTCACTTGCTGGGTTGAAAATTGGCTTACTGATAGAACCCACACTGTAAAAGTAGCCGACTCCAAATCCAGCTCCAGACAAGTGACAAGTGGAGTACCTCAGAGTTCAGTCCTAGGACTGCTCTTGTTTGGCATCTACTTCTCTGAAGTACAGGCCAACACTAAGGGACTCTGGCTAACAAAGTTTGCAGATGACTGCAAACTGGGAGCCATTATTGAATCCCCAAATTATGTAGATATTCTGAAAAAGGGCCTTACAGAAACAGATGCTTGGTGCCAGAGCCATGAGCTTAAGATCAGTGCCAAAAATAAGAAGTTATGTACCTACCATAACGTTCCATGTTAGTTGTCTTCTTCTCGCCTTCTTTCTTGCTGGATGGGTTCGGAGATGATCCTCAGCTCCAACTCGGCCAATACTAAAACTCAAGAGCAAATTCCACTGACTCGAGGCTCCTCCATATCCCACAATGCTAGGCGGTAACTCCTCAGATCTCGTTTGAAAGCTAGGCCAAGCAAGAAAAAACTCCATAACATGGAGAAGGGTAACCACCTCTATAGGGCTGACTGTGAGGTGACTTAAACCTAACAGAAGAAATATTAGAGGTGGTAAAGCGTGGGAGAAAGGATTAGAAGGTCACAAAACAATCTCCTCTAGGTCTGTCCAGGCTAGGGGGAAGGAGGGGGTAAGAAAAAGGCGAGAAGACAACTAACATGGAGCGTTATGGTAGGTACATAACTTAATGTTAAGTTGTCTATCTCGCCTTCATTCTTGCTGTATGGGACCGCGTCCCTAGCACCTTGTCCTGGGTGACCTATCGGAACAGACTCTTGAGAACAGTGGAACCAAAGTTGGCATGGTCTCTGGAGGCTATGTCCAACTTGTAATGAGAAATGAAGGTATGAGGTGAAGCCCAGGTAGCTGCTGAGCAAATAGAATCAATAGGAAGCCTGTCCTGGAAGGCTATGGATGTGGCTAAGGCCCTAGTAGAGTGAGCTCTAGGCTTCGAGGGCAATTGTTGGTGTCTGATCTCATAAATAAAGGTAATCATAGAAGTAAGCCATCTAGAAAGTGACACTTTAGAGACTGGAAGGCCCATCTTGCCTTCAGCATATGAAATAAACAGTTGGTCTGTTTTTCTAAACTGTTTAGTCCTGTCTAAATAATACCTAAGTTGGCGAAGAAAGAAGGCGAGAAGAAGACAACTAACATGGAACGTTATGGTAGGTACATAACTTCTTAATGTTAAGTTGTCTATCTCGCCTTCATTCTTGCTGGATGGGACCACGTCCCTAGCACCTTATTGTGTTTTCTTCCTTTCTGTAAAAAAAACTTGAAAAAAACAAAAAAAAATATCCTTGTTTTCCATACTTTCCTAACTAGTGTTCCAGAGACCAGATTTTGCTGATCCCTGGGCTTTGTCTTGGTTCCTGTGTTTCTCCATTTTCCTTGTTTGGTCAGAGGGAAGTTTCTTTACTCACCAGTGAGAGTGGGGAGTACTGAGCTGCCTGTTTGTCCTTAGAGGAGTGGTTTAAGGCAGTAACTTGTAGTTTATTGGCCATTTTGGGTCATTTCCTGTCTTTTCCAGCCCCCTGCTATAAAGCGCTGGCAGCAGCGGTTAATCAGGTTTAAACTATTTGGGCTACCTAAAGTCCACTCTTCAAATTTTCCCTTAAAACTACCTTCCTCGAACTATACTACTGATCTAATCAGCGTATCCTATAACTAAAAAGATCATCTCTACTTGACTCCAAAGTAGACTATTCTCTATCTGTAAAGCCTAGCACTTGCTCCTACAGTACTTATCACCTTGATACAGCACTCTTGTTATAGATAGTACCCCAAAAAGGCTAACCCCATTTCGGTCACCCACATCCGAATCTCTTTTAAGTTTTTGTCTATTCCTTCTAGCATGTCGAGGGATCAGTTGCTAGTGTCCTCTCCTGCTCAGCTGGTGAACCTGGGAATATTGAGGCAATGTTACAATTGCCTCATGTACACAGACAACCCTCTCCTCCTCCCACAAAACACAAATACATGCGAGAGATGCAACTATACGGCCAAACTGGAGGCTGAGCTCTCTCATCATAGGACTGGCAAGACCAGACAGGAGGAGAAGGTAACCACACACACTATAGACCCAGCCTCACATAGTACCATCACAACCTCAACTCATACACATAAACACACAAAGACATACTCAGAGGCTCTGATCAAAAATCTACCAAAACAGCAGAGGCCACCAAAGCAGACACCCAAACAACTACCACCTCAGAACACAACACCTGCAACACATAGACCTCACAGTCAGAGTGTCAAACAGTCACAGCCCTTAAGGCCAAACACAATGCCTGACACACTAGTCATTGGTGACTCCATAGTCAGACACACTGACGTCCCGCTCACCAGCCTGAGTAAGGAGAAGGTCACATTAAGCTGCCTGTCGGGCGCTAGAATCCGCCACATAACGCAAGCACTCAGGTCTCTCAACAGCAGGTACAAGTACGACTCAGTCATTGTCCACCTGAGACTACATGAAAAGAGACATTGAGGAGCTCTCTGATTATGTAGCCCAGGCAGGTATGACCCTGACCTTGAGCAGTATCCTACCTTCACCAAGAATGATGCCACAATACAGAGATAAGATGATCAGCTTTAACAATTGGCTTAAACTCTGGTGTCATTCAAAGGGGATCCAATGTCTGTCTGCCTGGGATGACATGCTGGACAAGCCACGCTTTTACAAAGGGGCGGCTTGCACCTGTCACCCTGGGATTCGGATATTGGCAAAGGCTCTTGCCACCCCCATAGTGCCTTTTTAGGCAAGGCTCAAATTCTAAACCTACCACCCTAGAACACAATAAAGGAAGAAAACTAAGGGTAATGCTGCTCAGTGCCAGAAGTCTCAATCTCAAAATGCACGCACTCGAGGCCCTTCTCAGTATGGAGAACATCGATGTCTGTGCTGTGACAGAAACCTGGTTCAAGGCTCCTGAGAGCACCCCAGCACTATCAGGTTTTACCTCATATCATGCGTTCCGCCCCAAAATCCGGACAATGCCAAGAAAGGAGGGGTATCCATATTTATCAAGGACACCCACACCTCACGATTGGTGGCGCCGACGATGCATCGGAGACCATCCAGGTGCAATTAACCATAGGCAAGACTGCTCTGCAATTTGTAGCATGTTACAGGCCACCCAAACTTAGGAACCTCACATGGCTTTCCTGAAAACACTGGAGGGGATAAATGTATCACCGAACACCATCATACTAGGTGACTTCAATTACCCTAATATAGACTGGGAACACTACTCAAGCCCAAACACTCTAGCCCAAAAGTTCCTGGAATTCATAAACTCAAATGCCATGGAACAACTAGTCACCATCCCCACAAGAGGAGAAAACATACTTGATCTCATCATCACGAACATGGGAGCACAATGTTCAATACCGGAAGTATACCCCTCACTGGTGAGATCAGATCACAAACTAATCTCGCTGGAGGTCCTCATCCCACCCCCACCTGAAATAAAAAAGACCACAGTAAAGAACTTCTCAAAAGCCGACTTCACACTTCTAAAGACTAGTGTGGTCTCCTTTAAGGCCCCCAAGCCTGCGGTAAACATTACTCAAGCCGCTGAATCACTTACAAATGCCTTCTACCAGCACCTGCAGGACTGCATGGATCAGGCAATCCCAAGCAAAACAAAGACTCTTTGTACCAAAGGCAAGCGTCCAGTCTGGTGGACCCCAGCCATAAACAAACTCTACAACAAAAGGAGGAAGCTACTACAAGATAGAGCAAAATCCTTAAAAGGTAAGACACCTTTGATCACTATAAGTAAAAACTAAGAGCTCTCATAAAATCATCCAAAGCAAATTTTGAGAGAAAAATAGCTAAGGACTCAAAAGACAATCATAAGGCCTTCTTTAGCTATGTTAGAAACCTGGGAGGAAACTCCCAGATATGCTCAGAATTAGTTCAAAATGATGTGAAGATTACTGATCCTACAGACATTGCCAACATACTGGCTGACAGGTTCAGTGCAAACTTCTCCCTCCCCAAAAGGAGAGATATCTATACCAAACGATTGTAGCCCCCAAACATCTCTAGCCCAGGTGAGAACTGCTCTCTCCAAGGCAAAAACACAGCATCCATGGGACCTGATGGTGTCCCGGCTGTGTGCTCCACGAACTCAACGAGGAATTAAACCCGCAGTTAGGACAGCTGTTTAATCTTAGTCTCACCTCCGGATACGCCCAGGAGTGGGCACAGCAACTGTGGTCCCACTTCACAAAAGCGGTGCCTCCACCGACCCTGGAAATTACCGTCCCATTAGCTTGACAAGCCTTATCTGCAAAGCCATGGAGAGGATCATAATAGATCTCATAAATAAAGACATAGGGAATTTGCAGACTTTGGATCCAACCCAGTTTGGCTTTGTCAAAGGCAGATCATGCCTTTTAAACTTGGTTGACTTTTTCGAAACAGTCACCAAGGCCATTGATGAGGGAAAGGCAGTCCATACAGCCTACCTCGACCTGGCGAAGGCCTTCAATACAATACCCCACTCGGGTATCATTGAAAAATTCATCAGCTTAAATGTAAACCCATACATCACAAGATGGGTTGCAAACTGGCTGAGTGACAGAACCCACAGGGTCAGAGTTACTGGCGCCATGTCAGACTCAAAGCCTGTCACAAGTGGTGTCCCACAGGGCTCAGTCCTGGGCCCACTCTTGTTTGGCATCTACTTTTCCGAAGTACAAGCAAACACAGGAGGGTTATGGCTGACAAAGTTTGCAGATGACTGCAAACTGGGCGCTATAGTCGAAAACACATCTGACACAGATATTCTTCAGAAGGGTCTCACAGAAACGGATAACTGGTGCCAGAGCCATGGCCTAAAGTTAAATGCCAAGAAATGCATAGTCATACCCTTCGGGAAAAACAAGGTTACCCCTAGCTACCATATAGGTGGCAATCCACTGAGCACAGAAGAAGTTATCAGGGATCTGGGGACCCAGGTTGACAGTAGCCTTTCATTCGACACTCATATTGCTAAAGTAGTTAGGAAAACCTTCTACATTGCCCACCTTATCATGAAGGGATTCACATCTAGATCAAGGGAGGTCATAGTCTCCCTATACTCATCACTCATCAGACCAATGATTGAGTACAATGCCCCATTCGGAATGTATCTGACCCGACACTTGCAGCAGCTGGAGAGGCCACAAAAGTTCCTCACCAAAAGGATAAAGGGTCTCAAAAATCTGTCTTATGCTGCCCGACTGAAAGAACTCCAGCTCTATTCAGTCGCCTACCGCTTGCTCAGAGGTGACCTGTGCCTGACATACAAGGCCATGTCAAACCCAGATTTGATGAACATGCTTCACCTCAAAAAATCTAGATCCCTCAGAGCCACAAGGGCGGGAGACTTAAACCTCGACACGGTTATTAATAGGACGTGCTGGAGGGATAGATTCATCACCCAAAGACTCCCTATGCTGTGGAACAAAATCCCGGTATATGTGAGGCAGAGCACCTCGCTGGCCATGTTCAAGAGGAATCTTGACCAATGGATGGGAGATCGCAGATATGCCCCAGGGATTACCTCAGTGTCACTGCTCGACAGAGGCACAGCAAAATAATGGGCATAGTTTCTCCAAACTAAAGGGGTGGCGTAAGCCACAAAACTATGGGCTAGGCTTGTAAATGCCCTCGGGCAGATAGCCTAGTATGAACCTATGAACCTATGAACTATGAACATCTAAACAGTGCAATTTCTGATCTGACCTGTTTTCATAATTGGGGAAAAAAAATGGGAGATCAATAGTTTGATTCAGATTTGCTTGAGAGGACACTTTGGGCAAAAAGGATGAATTGGTACGCAAGGATACTCTGTCTTTGTGAAAAATTAGATACGGAGGACGACAGCATAGAGCATGGAGTTCCAAAACCCTTCTAGCTGAAGTGATGGCTATTAGAAAAAGCGTTTTCCAAGACAACAACTTCATAGAACATGAAGCCGCAGGTTCAAAGGGGGGTAGAATCAATGATGCTAGAACCAAGTTCAGATCCCATGGAGGAGGTGGATCCTTGATAGGGGGCTTAAGAAGAAAGACTCCTTTCAAAAAGGCTTTACAGAGTTTGTGGGACATAATAGTAGACTCTGACACTCCCACATGAAAATTAGATATAGCCGCCAATTGAACCCTGATAGTAGAAGGAGAAGAGCCTGCTTGGAAAAGCTCAGCTAGGAAATCCAGAATGGACTGAATAGGAGCAGTAAAGGGGTCTATATTCTTGGACACTGCCCATAAAGAGAAACGTTTCCATTTGCTGCTATAAATCTTCCGGGTAGAAGACTTATGAGAAGCTATCAAAATATCTCTAACTGAGTGAGATATTAAGGGGAGCCTGGCTAAGGTTGGAATTGGAGGAACCACGCTGTGAGGTTCAGAGAAGAAAGGGATTGGTGCAGTTGACCCAATTGATGGGTCAAGAGATCTAGAACTGGGTCCAGATGCCATGGTTGCACCAAAAGGTAATGGTGAAGAAAGGGGAACCAAACTTGTCGAGGCCAATAAGGGGCAATGAGGATCATTAAGGCCTTCAGAGCGATGGCTTTCCAAATCAGCTGAGGTATCAGTGGGAAGGGGGAAAGGCATACAAATGTCCCGGAGGCCAATCGTGAGCTAGAGCGTCTCTGATGGGATGACCTGGTAGGGGAAAGAGGGTGAAGAAATCGGGACACTTGCTGTTTTGGGGAGTGGCAAAAAGATCGCAGCAAGGTTGGCCCCAAGTTCGAAAAACTTCTTCCAACACTGATTTCTTCAGAGACCACTCATGAGGCATGAGGATTGCTCTGCTCAATCTGTCTGCTATCACATTGGACTTGCCGGGAATGTGCGTTGCTATCAGGAAGCACTGAGAAGAATTCGCCCATTGCCACAGTCTGAGTGCTTCTCGACATAAGGGATAAGATCTGGTCCCGCCTTGCTTGTTGATGTACCACACAACGGACATATTGTCCATCTGAATTGCTATAGTTCCCTTGGGAAGAGAGTCCTAAAGGGCTTGCAACGCTAAAAGCACTGCTCTCATCTCTAGAACATTTATGTGCAAGTGGCACTCGATCGGCTGCCACGTGCCCTGGACTGTCCTGCCCTGGTAATGCCCCCCCCCACCCGATCAGGGAGGCGTCGGTTGTCAGAGTTGCAGCCGGGGGTGGGGGAATGAAGGGTCTCCCTAGAAGAAGCTGGGGGGATGTGACCCACCAGAAAAGATGATTCCTGCATGACTGAGTTATGCTGATAGTGTGGGACATTGGCAGAAGCTGAAAAGACCACTGAAGAATCCTCATGTGAAAGCGGGCTAAGGGGAGGAGAGGAATAGTCGCCGCCATAATCCCTAGAACTTTCAACACCAGTCTGACCTTGACCTTGTTGTGTCGTAATAGAAGAGAAACCTGCTTGTGAATGTCTGCTACTCTTTGTTCCGTGAGTCTGGCTGACAGACTGACTGAGTCTAATCTTGCGCCTATAAAGGTAATAGACTGACAGGGCGACAAGACAGACTTTTCGTAATTTACAGAGATGCCTAGAGCCTGACAGGTTCATAAAGTGTAGTCTCTGGCTAAGAGAAGTAGATGCCTGGTGGTGGCAGTCAGGAGCCAGTCATCTAAGTACGGAAACACCTGGAATCCCTGGCCCCTCAAATGACCACTGCCATGCATTTGGTGAACACTCGGGGGGCTGTAGTGAGACTAAAGGGCAGGGCCCTGAACTGAAAATGACTGGTCCCTAGCCTGAAGCGGAGAAATCTCCTGGATCATCTGTCCATTTTGATGTGATAGTACGCATCCTGGAGATCTATGGAGCACATCCAGTTGTCCTGACCAAGAAAGGGCAGGATGGACTGCAGCGTGACCATCCGGAACTTCGTTTTCTTGACAAACTTGTTCAAGTTGCTGAGATCCAAAATGGGTCTCCAGTCCCCTGTCTTCTTTGGAACCAAAAAGAATTTGGAGTAGATTCCGGATCCTTGCTGGTCTGCTGGAACTGGTTGAATGGCTCTTTTTGCTAGCAGCTTTGAAATTTCTAGTGCTGCTTGCTCCCTTTGACTGGGTGGAATGTCTGGAAGGGATTTTCTGGATTGTTTTGGGATGCGAATGAATGGAATTCTGTAGCCTTTGGATATTATAGACTGTACCCACTTGTCTTGAGTAAGTGAAAGCCAGGCTTTTGGGTACAGAGATAATCTTCCCCCGACTGCCTCCGAAGGTGGACAGTTGGGCAGCCCATCAGGGGTGCTGAAAGGGTTTGTCAGAGAAGGTTTCTCGACTACCCTGATTCTGCGGGCCCCCTCTGCCTCTAGGACGGCGTCTATTATTATTGTTCCCCCCTCTGCCTCTAGAGGGGAAATGACTCTGTGCGTCCGGTAAAACTCCCTGTGGTTGTTTGTGGAACCACATCTCCCCCCCCCTTCTGACCCTTGGGGTAGGGTCTAGAAGGGGTAGACAAATGGACTCCGATGGCAGAAAGAGTCTTACCTTCTACCTCGCACCTTGTCAGAGTATCCTTCACTTGTGGACCAAAGAGAGATGATCCGTCAAAAGGGGGAGTTAGTGAAGGACACCTTGAAAGGGTCCGCAAAGCTACATAGCTGCATCCAGGCATGGCGGCGTAAGGCCACCCCTGTACCTGCGGCTCTGCTCGCTCCATCAGCCATGTACGAAATTAGGCGCATGGAGGAGTTAACTACTGAATTAAGGGTAGCCAGCTGGGAGTTCATCCTATCCTGAAAACCCACAGCTGATGGGTTCTTCAACACTTCACTCATGTCCTTGAGTAAGTCCCTCTGGAGACGAGTGAAATGACACAGGTAATTCAGCAAATGCATAGAAAAGGTCGCTGATGAAAACATCCGCTTACTGTACCTGTCCATGGTCCTAGATTCCTTATTAGGAGGATGAACAGGTACCGAAGGCTCCGCTAGTTCCTTCTTGGTGGCTGCAGCCACCACCATGGCATCCACAGAGACACCTTTGGACAAAAACTCCTTGTCTTTGGGGGCAGTGATAAATTTGGCTGGCCTCCTAGGGGTGGGTTCCACTGAGTCAGGAGCCGCCCAAGCCTTCCTCGCCACCACTTCCATGAGTGGGTCAAAGGGAGGGGACACCCACGAGGTGGAAGGTCGAGAACCAAACGCCTCAAGGTACACTGATTCATCCTCTGAAGGGTTAAGGGCTGGCCAATTCCCCCTCTGTTTCAGGATTTCTAGTATGTCTGCAAAGGAGACATCTTCAGAGGGGGAACGAGGGGAACTCTCAGAATCTTCCAAATCAGTGTCAGAGGTGACAGACTCAGGGGAGTCAATGTGCTTCCTCTTGCACTGTCTCTTCCTAGGGGGTTCTTCTGCAAGATCAGGAGAGGCCTCGGAAGAGGAGGAAATTCCCACTGGGGATACTTGAGGCACAGATTCTCTATGGTCCAAAGCAAGGGGGTGAGAAGAAATCACCGCAGGCACTGTTGAGGGAGGAGCTGATGGGGCTGACTGTGGAATAGAACCAGGTTCTAACACACTCCGCATGACCTCAAAGGCACCCCTATCAGGCAGGGCCAGAGGTCTCCGCTCTGAAGAGCCGAAAACCTCCCCTGGCACCGACAAGGATGGCTCCGAAGCCAATGTCGGAGCAAAACTAACCAGCACCGAAGCACCGAGAGGGAGAGCAGGGTCGGACAAGGGTCCGATGCCACCGGGAGCCGACGAGGAGGGTACGGCACGGGGAAGTACGGCACCGAGATCCCACCAAGGAGGAAATCGGAGCAGACGACGGAGCCGAAAGGAAAGGTATCAGTTCCAACGCTCCCACAGTCTCGGCTCTGAGCAGCACCGGCTCCGAACTCAATAGAGTCGGAGGAGGAATGTCTAATGGAACAGGGGTAGCCATCGACTGTTGAGTCGGGCTGTGCAACATCTGGGCTAGTGCCTCAGACTAGAAGTCTACTCACCACCCTCTGCAAATCATGGTCCGAAAGTCTGGAGGACCTAGAGGAGTGTGACCTATGGCTCCATTCAGACAAGAGCGGAGAGGCTGGAGCCGAATGAACGGAGCCGATAGAAGGAGACCTGGACCTCTTTCTAGGAGTCAGTTCTGACAAGAGTATCGGAACCGACTTTGACTTATCTGTCTCGGCTCCAGCCGGAGACGAGGACACAGTGTGTGTGGCAGGTCTAGAATCATCGGCTCTGGCCGGAGCCGATGTTTGAACCATATTAACGGTCTTTGAACCTCCGGAGGATAGCTCAGACACTGGAGCCGACTGCCTGGAGGACTTAGAAGGTTTCCCCAACATGGACTGTGTCGAGGGACCCTCAGGCTTCAATAAGCCTCTTAAGATTAATTTATTTTTACGTTCCTGCAGGACTCTAGGGCTGAAACCGTGACAGACAGCACAAGAGTCCTGCAGGTGCTGTCCCAGGCAATACACAAGAAGTGTGACCGTCTGTCAGAGACATCTTCTGACAGCACGAGTCACACTTCTTAAAGCCTGAGACCTTCGATTCTTTAGACATATCTAAAGATACAGAAGTAGTGTAATCACTCACCCAAACACACAGATTACACTGAAAATATAAAGTAAAATAACTAAATTTAACAAAAATTCCCTATATAAAAACACTCACTCCAACTACTAGGAGGAGGGAAGGCCTGAAGAGGCCTAGGGAGAAACTGAAAAAATTTTTTGGAAAAGAAAGGGAATTTGAAAGGAGTGCTATAATCTGATAATTAAAATACTACTAAAAAAAAAATAAAAAAGGGGTCTAAGTTTAGTAAAACTTTTATAAATTTAACTAACCTGCAGAGCCGGTTGGAAAAGCACCTCGTCAGCTAAGTGGCAAACGAGATCTGAGGAGTTACCTCCTAGCATTGTGGGATATGGGGGAGCCTCAAGCCGGTGGAATTAGCTCTCGAGCTTTAGTATTGGCCGAGTTGGAGCCGAGGATCGGCTCCGAACCCATCCAGCAAGAATGAAGGCGAGATAGACAACTTAACATTGTATAGTTATCCCCTTTGGGAAAAAACATGTACCCATGAATTTCTTAGACTAGTGAAGAAGCAAAACTGGAACACAATAAGAGCAAAGCCTCTGAATCCAAACGTGTATTTATTGCACCAAATAAGAAGTAAGCGCTTTCAGCAGAATGAAATATCCCGCCTTCATCAGACAAACAGCAAAAGGAAGTTAACAACCAATATATATAAAATTGTCATTTAAAAATGATTTTTATCAGTGGTTTTAGAATGAAGTTGGTTCTTTGGTATTTTTGCAAACAATTAATAATTTTTTCCATTTTTGAGGAATTATCAATTCTTCAGCTGGTTATACTATACAAGATTTACTTTGAGTGATGCACGTTTGTTTATTTACTTATTTCACGAAAATAATAATTCTAATATTATTTTTAACAATACCTTTACGGTTTCCAAGGTATCTAATTAGTAGCAAATGCCTTTTAACATCATTGGTTATTTTTAAATGACAATTTTATATATATTGGTTGTTAACTTCCTTTTGCTGTTTGTCTGATGAAGACGGGATATTTCATTCTTCCGAAAGCGCTTACTTCTTATTTGGTGCAATAAATACACGTTTGGATTCAGAGGCTTTGCTCTTATTGTGTTCCAGTTTCACTTCTTCACTAGTCTAAGTGGTTTGCAGTTTGAGTATGTACCCATGAATTACCAAATAAATGGCAGTACACTAAGCACCAAAAGTGTGATAAGAGACTTAGGGACATAGGTGGACAGTGGTCTCACCTTCGATAACTACATCACCACATCAGTCAGAAAATCCTTCTATGTGGCACACCTCATCACTAAGGGCTTTTCATCCAGAGAAAAGGAGGTCATTGTCCCACTGTACTCGTCCCTCATTGGACCCATTATAAAATACAATGCCCTTTTTGGTAAGTACCTCTCAAGACATCTTCAACAACTGGAAAGGCCACAGAAATGCCTCACTAAAAGAATCACAGACCTAAAGCAGATGCCCTATGCTGACCATCTAAAAAAACTCCAGCTATACTCTGTTGCATATCATCTACTCAGAGGCGATCTCTGCTTAACAAGCAAGACCATGTCAACCCCAGAACTGTTGGACATGCTACACTTAAAGAAATCCCAATCCTTCAGAGCCACATGCTCCAGGGATCTAAACCTTGACATCACACTGAACAAAACATGCTGGAGGGATAAGTTCCTGACCCAGAGACTCCCCAGACTCTGGAATAGACTGCCCATACATGTCAAGCAGAGCGCCTCTTTGGCCCTCATCAAAAGGAACCTTGACGATTGGATGGGAGATAGGAAATTCTTCCTGGGGATCACGTCAGTCGCCCTGATAGACAGGGGTGCAGGGAAGTAAATATTGTGGGAAGAAATAGCCAGGGAATTGTTATGGCTAGGCTTGTATAGGCCCTAGGGCCAATAGCCTAGTACCAACCTATGAACCTTTGAACCTATGCATATCAGGAAAGTACGAGAATAACAGAGACAGTATTATGTAAGAGGGCAAAGTGATTTACTGGCTTTCCAAGCTAGTAAACTTGGCTTGGGCAAACAGACAGAAAACAGAAGTGAAGTATCCCTCCAGAGAAAAAATAGCTGTGAAACTATTCAACACTTTGTTCTGCGACAATGTTTTGTTCAGTTTTGTTTACAAATGTAGCAGAGTGAAATATGTAACAGATTTCAAAGCTGCTTTACCTTCTGCTATTATTCTTTGCTGTCTAGAACTGTCCTTTATTAATCTCTAGCACAAGAGTCTGTAAACACTGCTTAGGAGTGCTTAACAAAATATTTTTATAGGATCATAGGGTCATAGGAGGTTACTAGGCTAATGACCCTGAGGCCCTTGCAAGCCTAACCAAGAGTTTATCCCCCAAAAAAGAAGCCTCAGTCATCACCTGTCACCACTGTTAATGAGGGACAGGTGGAACCCCTGGACAAATTTGTGGTTTCCCATCCACTTATCAAGTTTGTGCTTGAAGAGGATCAGTGAGGTACTCTTTTTGACATGTATGGGAAGTCTATTCCAGAGACGGGACAGCCTCTGGAAGACAAACCTGTCTCTCCAGCAGGTTTTGTTGATGCTGCATATTAGATTTAGGCCTTTCAAGTGGGTAATTTGTGAGGAGTTAGACTTATGACTATGGAGCATATCTAGTAGGACAGGGTCCAAAATTGCCTTGTAGATGAGACACAGATCACCTCTGAGCAATCTGTATGATACCAAGTAGAATGATAATGATTTGAACCTGTCCACATAGGGCAGGTGTTAGAGGCCATGCATTATCTTTGTGAGGTATTTCTGTGGCTTTTTCAGTTGGTGCAGGTGTTTGGAGAGATACATACCAAATGGGGTGTTATACTAAATTATTGGCCTAATGAGAGAGGAGTATAGAGAGGTAATAACCTCCTTTTTGTCTGGATGAAACCCCTTTACTTATTAGATGAACCAAGTAAAAGACTTTTCTGACAACTGCCACCATATGATGATCAAATGTGAGATTGTTGTCAACCTGAGTACCCAGATCTCTCATCACAGGTTGTGTACATAGGGGGCTGCCATTGATGTGGTAATCAGTAGGGGCCATGTTTTTGGTGAATGGTATGATAGTACATTTTTTTGCATTTAACTTAAGGCCATGACTTTGACACCAGTCATTTGCTGCTGTGAGGCCCTTTTGCAGTATGTTATCATCTGGGGAGTCAATGACAGCACCCAACTTACAGTTGTCTGCAAACTTGGTCAGCCACAGGCTTTTTGTCTTTGCCTGGACCTCTGAAAAGTAGATGTCAAACAGTAGGGGTCCCAGGACAGATCCCTGGGGAACACCACTAATAACAGGTCTGCTGTCAGAGGTGGTGGTGCCTATTTTGACCTTGTGGGTCCTATCAATGAACCAGTTGACCACTCACCTAGTGAGTTAGGGATTTACACCAAGTTGTGTTAGCTTTTCGATGATGCCCGAGTGGGGGATTATGTCAAAGGCCTTGGCCAAGTCAAGGTAAGCTGTGTACTGACTTTCTCTCATCCAGATCCTTGGTGACAGTTTCAAAGCAGTCAACCAGGTTCAACAGGTAAGATTTGCTCTTGACAAATCCAAACTGGGTGGGGTCAAATGCTTGGAGATTGCATATGTCCTTGTTTATGAGATCCATAATAATATGCTCCATGGCTATACAGATCAGACTTGTCAAGCTAATGGGACAATAGTTTCCAGGGTCAGTAGTGGCACCATCTTTGTGCAAAGGGAAGACAATGGCAGTTCTCCACTCTGATGGAATGAAGCCTGTACTTAGGCTGTGGTTGAATAAGGTCCTCAATGGCAAATCTAGTTCTTGTTGGAGGTGGTGCAGAATACAGCCTGGGATACTATCAAGTCCCATAAAAGCTGTGTTCTTTGCCTTGGATAGGGCCTTTAACACATGATATATGGAGATGTGAGGTGCGGGACAAGTACTGGGGATGTCGAATGGGCCTTTGTGGGGACAGGGGGTGAAGTTTGCACTGAATCTATCTGTTAACAGGTTGGCTAAGTCAACAGAATCAGTGTAAGTGATACCGTTAAGTACTAATTCGGAACAAACCTGGGCATTGACATGGAAGTTTCTGATGTAACTGAAGAAGGTTTTGTGGTTTCCCTTTGTTTTGGAGGCTAGATTTGATTCATAATTGGCTTTGAAGGTTTTCACTAGTGATCTAACTTGCTTGTTGAGGCTAAGGAGGGAGTTTTTCCAATTTGGAATTTGTTCCTTTTTACCCTTAGACAACAATTTGTTCCTTTTGTTGTAAAGCTTGTTGATAGAGGATGTCCACCAGACAGGTTTGCATTTCCTTGAGGAGCAGGTTTTAGTTCCACTGGGTATGGCTGAGTCCATGCAGTTGTACAGCTGCTTGTATACTGCACTGGCATACTGTTCAGCATAACTGTCTGCATCCTCTGAGGGTGGCGGTGGTGTGAAGCTACTGATACCCTCCCTTAGGAGGTTGTAGTCAGTTTTTGAGAAGTTTTTTAGCCTGGTTATGGCTGGGGGGGGGGGGGGTTGAGTTGGACTGAAACTTCAAACAAAACAGACCGATGATCTGATCTCTCTGGAGAAGAACATACTATGGGAGTAGTGCAGTGGTTACCCATGTTGGTGAGAACCAAGTCCAGAATGTTATTTCCGTTTGTGGGGAATGAGACAAGCTGGTCTAGTGCATTAGAAATGATGAAGTCTGGGAATCATTGGGTGAGCACATTAATGCAGGAATAGTTCACCCACTCAATGGTAGGGTAGTTGAAGTCACCAAGAATCAAGGTGTTAGCGGATACTTTGATCGAGTTAAGTAGATCCAAGTAAGAGAAGTGGGTGTCCTGAGTCAAGGAGGGGGGGTTTATAGCTAGCTATAACTTGGATGGGTGTCTTGCCAACTGTCAGTTGCACCTGGAGTACTTCCAGTGCGTCATGCTGGCAAACCAGTCTGGAAGTGTATCTGTCCTTAATGAAGATAGAGACTCCACCACCCTTAGTCTTCTTGACCTCATTTTAGGGTCTGAATGTGTGGAATGTGGTATAGCCTGGTAAGGCAGGGCTGTTCTCCTCAGCCCTGAACCAAATTTCCGTGACCACACAGACGTTGGCATCTTCCAGTCTGAGGACAGCCTCCAGTGAGTGCATTTTCAGGTTAAGGCTCCTAGCATTATGCAGCATGACCTTCAAATTGCTTTTTGACAGATCTTTTATGTTGGAAGGTTTGTCTTTGTGACATTGCCTAAAAAGGCACACAAGAGCCTTGGCCAGGATCCAGAATCCTATGGGTGACAGGTGGAGGCCATCTCTGGAAAAGCATCGAGGCCTGTCAACCATGTCATCCCAGGCAGACAGATACTGGATCCCCTTGGAATTTCACCAGAAACTAAGCCAATTGTTGAAGTCAATTATTTTTGTTGGTATTGTGGTATCATTCTTGGTGAAGGTAGGATGCTACTTAGGGCTAGGGTCATACCTGCCTGGGACACATACTCTGAGTGCTCAATCATGTCTCTTTTCATATAGTCCAGGGAGGTACATCTCAAGTCATTCACACCAACATGGAGAATGACAGTCATACTTGTACTTGTTGTGAAGAGACTTAAGTGCATGCATGATGTGGTGGATTCTGGCACCTGTCAAACAACTGACTGTGATCTTGCCCTTGTCGAGCCTGGTGAGGGGGACATCAGTGTGTCTTACAACTGAGTCATCAATGACTAGTATGCTTGGCTTATTGTTATGCCTTATGAGCTGTGCTGGTTTATTGTTATGCCTTATGGGCTGTGTTTGTGAGACATTGGTGTGTTGTCTGCTATGTGTGATGTGTTTGTGTTGTGCATGTGGAATGTTTGTGAGTGTGTTTTTGAGGTCTCTTCTGTTTAGGTAAGTTTTTATTGAGGACCTCTGCATAGGTGGGTGTGCGTTGTGCTTGGCTATGTGATGTGAGTGGTGTGGTGTTTGTGCTGGCAATCTCCTCTTTGACAGGAGTACTGACTATGGCATGAGAGACCATGGATTCAAGGTTACTGATGTAGAGGCATTTCTCACAAGTAAAAGAATTGGTTCCCTATTAAAAGACCGAAGACGCATTCGAAAGAATGCGTCTTGGTCGAACTCAAAAGGCGGAAACAGCAAAAGATCAAAGCGGCTTTTAAGTGAATTCTTTCCCTGGGAAAGAATTTGCTTGACCGCTTTGTTACTTTGCCATTTTTCGGCACTGTAGTGCGGTCTCGGAGTTGGTATATTTAAGTAAGGGGGTGTGGGGGGCGCAGCCCCCTCTTACTGTAATGTTTAAAGTGTTTTATTTATTTTTTTTGTTGTTGGAACAGCGATTTTTTTCCCTAGGAAAAAAAAATCGCTGTTCTGACAGTTCTAAATTGTAAGCTTTCGCATACATAGGGTTGATTAATCACCATTCGCTTTTTTAAGCGTTCGGTGACCTAATATAGACCCAAAGAATTATGTGCTAGGAGAAGAGGGCTGTCAGTGATTATAAGGCATTTGCTACACTGTCTCAGTATGCCCATGTTGACCAGGTACCTTTTTGACATCAGAAAGTTGCTTAACAAGCCAATCTTTTTTCCATTTTTGGAGTGTAATTCTGGTCAACAAATGTGTATACCTTTAATACCAAAAATCATATACAGTGATCAAATTAGCTTTGTAAATGACTGATCAAGAACTGGTCATGTGAAAGTCTTATGAAATTACTCTTTCATCTGTGTGAAATCTCATATATCATGGCTAGTTAATGTCACTGATTTTTTTGGAAAAATGGTTGACACTTTACAATGGTGTTATTTATAGAAAATGGTTATATGATATGAACTTTCTCATATGTTATGAACTTTCTCAATCTGTTAAATGCAACAACTTCTTTTATTCTGAAGACTTTTCTGCATTTTATAACAGGGTAAAATACTTTTGTGAATTTCATTTATAATTATTGTCTCCTTGCTAATATAGAAGATCCTACCCTATTGGTTGTCCATTGGATCCTTGTGTCTACATGGTGCTCCACTGGATTATTTATTTCCTGTCTTTATTTCTTACCTTATCATCCTTTTGTCACTGTTCCCTAAGTTGTCCAATACCATCTCATATGTTTTGCAGTGCCATGCTGATAAAAGTTTGTATAAATTCATTTTGGCTAGAAAAAGAAATACTATGGGCTATGGCTAGAAGTGCCTTTTGGTAGTCCCTTGGGACTACAAGTCCCTCCCTTAGTAGTTCATTCTGTGTACTGGTAACCCTTCTCCTGGTATACAAACTCCTTCTGCCTTTGGAAGCCAGAAGCCTTCTTGGCTACCTCAGTCAGGTGCATATAAACTAGGATATGAATACTCTGCCTGTATCAACTTTCTCTTTGTGGTCGTTTCCAGTTCTATTTCTAATTGAAATGTAGTAGTTTTTGACAAATATCTTTAATATTTAGGCATACTGCTACCAGCCATGTCTTTCCCTAAGGTAGCCCCCTTTCAGCAACAGTGGGGCACCTTCTGTGAGCTGTAGCTCAGTTTCCTTCCTGCTACTACCTGACTCTTTCTCCGAAGTAGTCACATGACTAACATTTGCTAGAGGTAAGGGTATTAGCTGGATCTGCTCTGCTACCTTTCTCCCTTGTTTGTTTCAAAATATGGCTATATATAACTATATGGATTCACTTCTGATACTCAAAATACTGAAATATCGAATTTCAGTATCTCAAGACCTGAAGAATGAAACTCCAAAAACACGAAAAATCAAAAAAGAAATGCAAAGCAGTGAACCTCCCACACACAAAATAACACCCGACCCACTCCCAACATCAACAGACACAATAAAAAAAACACATAACATTGTTCTACGTTTATGTAGGGAAGCTAGCCCCCCTGCACCGCCCACCCCGCTACATAAAAATACCAACTCCGAGGTCGCACTGACACAAAAACAGCAACTCACCTACCTCTACGAGCCCTACAATTCCATTACACACACACTGCACAAGCAAAACATTTACCACTGTCAACACCTATACACACACCCTTATCTACTCACCCTAAACTACTCGTACAACTTCCAAAAACACTAAAAACATACACATCCCTACCCTAAATCCTTAAAAAGTACACACTTACCTTCATCTCCGAACATAGCCGTACATTGACCGGCATCTTCAACTCCCACAAACCACTAAATTTTAAAGTGACACACCATAAAATCATAATGGGACACAACTACTGCACATTCCACAAACTCAGATTCGACAAAGTGCAGTTTCAACCAACTGCACTTTCGTTCTTCTGGTCTCGAGATACTGAAATTCAAAATTTCAGTATTTTGAGTATCAGAAGTGAATCCAACTGTATATGTATATATGTATGTAAGGTTCTGCGTCATCATATATTTTATTTGTTAAGAGATTTGATGTAATTTCATTAAACACAGCTAACTCCTTGTCTGTCTGCCTCCTTTCCCATTCCAAATGGATCTTGGCCAGTGGCATTTTAGAAGGTGCCTCCAATGCCCTCACTACAGTGACTGCCTGGGCAAGTAATGTTTCTCTGTTATCACTGCAAGCTTAGGAATAATAATTTCTGGTGATGTATTATTCTTAACAGTGGTTTCTTTACCCTCTACCAGGAATAGGCAGAAATTCTTTTCATAAATTGGAATAAATGCAATTTTAAAGCAGCTACTTCTATTAACTCCCTGACATGGCTTTAGTTCCCTACCCTTTTGTGTTGGACATTTGGCATGTTCATGCTCCATATGATGACCAGTAGTGTTCCCTCACTGACTGTGATCAATATATCTAAGACACCAACATGTACTCAGACCGCTGGTTTTTTTTCTTACACGTGAACTCTGCTGTGAAGGTTTAGACTGCTCCCATGGGTTCCCTTATACAAATGTGTGGTGCTGGCATACCTCTTAACCTCTTAGTGCAAGTAATCTGGACAAAGCCAAAAATAATGGGAGGGGGGACAATGGCTCAAAAATGGGGACATATTTTAAATACTGCTCTTATAAACTTAGAAAGTTGCTAGAATTACAGGTTTTGTGTTATCATGCCCTTTCTGAAGGATATGAAGTCTGAAACTGAAATGTATGAATTATTTATTGAATTTAGTTCCCAGTGATTTTCCAGAAAAAACACAATTTTTATGAGGAACAGACCAAAAATGTGAGTTAAAAATCTGGGCATTCTGCAAAAATCTAGACAGTTGAAAGGTATGGCTGCTGGGTATCCCTTTCTTGTGCATGTGTGCCCTTCAGACTAGAAAGATGTCACCATTTTTGCTCATTTCTTCAACAGTGTGAAACATTTGGTCTGTTAACCAGATTCTCTTGCCCTCAAAGTACAATGAGATTACTTCCTTAACATAAGGTCTTCTAACATTTCAAAAGTAATAACTTGACATCCACTCACCCATTTGGGAAAGTAAGTGCTTAGTTCTGTAATGAAATAGATTATGATATTCTTTGCCTTTCTCTATTTTTAAACATTTCTATAAATTTATGGAGTAAGTTTAAAGAATTCAAGAAAAAACATTTTCACTTTATAGTTACCAAGAGTGTCCAAATTTCAATCAGAGGAGAAGTTGTGGATAGCAATTAAAAAATAGTTGAAGGATTTTATCTGGGAAGGGAAGACAGCAAGGGTCAAGTGGGTTAAGCTGATTCTACCAATAGAACAAGGTGGACTAGGATTACCTGATTTGAGGGGGTATTTTAGAGCAACAAAGTTAAGGCTGTTATACATAGCACAGGCAGAAAACTATAATTCAAAGTGGAAAGGGATGATGCTGATGCAGGGAGGAAGTTCAATAAATAAGCAAAGATTGGGAGTTTGGATGCAGACTCTTAAGGAGAACAACCAAAATCATACAGAGTATTATATTCATAAAATCACAGGAAGTATTCTAAGAACCAAACCAGCACAAGAATGGAGAAAAGACATTTTGCTGATAGGGTTGACTGTGGTCAAGGATACAGATAATAGACAAGAGGGGGATGGAATTTACTGGAGAAAACTTGCAAAGGAACCAAGGTACTGGGAGCAAATAACTAGAAAGGGAAAGGTAATAGAATGGGAAGAAGCCAAAAATTTATTTGGACTGCAGGTTAGAGATTGCCTTCCCTATCAAGGATTGATATCAGAGTATAGGCAAAGGGAAAGAAATAGGGGACTCCTAAATGAAAGACCACCACTGGTAGTGTTTTTACTATAATCCAGAACAGAAGCTGCCATTAAAATGAATAATTAGTAAAGCATATAAAATACTGCATGATAATTATAAGAATCAATCAGAGGAGCTTAGAAAAGATTGGGAAGACAGACTGGATAAGCAATTCACAAAGAGACAATGGGGAGATATATGTATATCTCCCAAATATGCAACAAAAGTCTAGAAGATGTAGGATCTTTTCCTGGAAATGTTTACGTATTTTATAACCCCAAGTCTTACTCCAAAGAATTTTTCCTCTGGTGGATAGCAAATGTTGGAGGTGTGACAGGCAAGAAAGAGGTAGCTGGGACCATATTTTTTGGAAATGTGATGAGCTGTCAGACTTTTGGGATTCCCTGCAGACCGCTCTGTTGGAGATGCTGGGTGAGTGGGTTGGACTGACTGGGGAGATGATTTTTTTGAGTTATGCTACAGAATTGGAATTGCCTACACATAGTAAAGCCTTGCTGAGTCTAATTATGATGGCTGCCAAAAAAGCAATAACTAGACAATGGAAATCAAAGTCTAGACCAACTTTACTAGAAGAATTGAATATAGTGACAGTGATAAAACAACTGGAATTGAGATCTTTAGAAAAGGGAAGGAACAAACTACATAGAAAACAATGGGAATTGTGGAAACAGTATATGCAGAGCAGGAACAAGGTTTAAGAGGCAGGATTTGAATGAGCTATATAATGCTTTACTGACAATGACTGGAAGATTTATAAGTGAGCTATAATGTCTACAACTACCATTGTTTCAATGGTGTCTGTGATGTGAACTGTTTGCAACTAAAGTGATATTTTGTATGTTTTTCATTTATATAAATGTAAGATTGTCTTTGTCATCTGTAGAAATTTAATAAAGATGTTGGGAAAAAAAAGTGTCTGCATTTGGCATTTTAGACACAGGATGCATTGACTTACCCATTAACATAGGTTCATAGGTTCATAGGGCGATACTAGGCTATTGGCCCAGAGGCTCTTATAAGCCTAGCCAAGAATTTTGCCCATGTTCCCACAACAGAGGAGTTAAAATGTACATTAATTACCCCAATATTTCCAGTGCTGATTACACACATTAAAATTGCTGAATATAACTATCAGAGTTATACCCCTCCCTACACTGAGGAAAGAGTTTAATGCTATCAGTTATATCCCTCTCTATACTGAGGAAAGAGTTTAATGCTGACCAGGGCCCTGTTTTCATCTTAGTTATTCACATGGCTGGCCAGCATCTCAACCTCATACCAGTACTTCTTTTCTCTTTCTTCATATTCTGCCTTCTGCTCTCAGTCTCTTTCTGTCTGCTTTTTGTGTCCTTGTAGCTTGAGCTGTTCATTCTCTCATCTGATTTGAGGCATCTTGATTCCAACTCCAGATCTTTTGTTTTTTTTAGTTCAGTCTGCATTTTGATGTCATCTGGAGGTATATCAAGCTACTTTGCGGCATATTCTGCACTTATGGTCCTTATTAAGCTGTCCTTGAGTTCAATAGACTGAATCATAGTTGAACCCAAGGTGGTTGTCATCTCTTGCATCCTTGCTCATAGTGGTAGGTTGGATTCCTTTTAGTATCCATTCTTTAGTCAGCTATGACAATTTTTTTCATACTTCACAAAAATATTTTTGCTTGTTCTCTAACTTTGTCTAAAAGTAAAGTAACTGTTAACTGCCTTCCAGTTTATAGCCTGCTACAGACCACCCTCCCAAACCCAGGAACCCTACTCAGCCTTCCTGAGAACACTGGAAAATATGAAGGTCTCTCCAAACACCATTATATTGGGCGACTTCAACTACCCAAACATAGACTGGGAGCATTACTCTAGCTCCAACACCCTAGCCCAAAGGTTCCTAGAATTTATAAACTCAAATGCTATGGAACAACTTGTTACCACTCCCACAAGAGGGGAAAACATACTGGACCTGATCATCACCAACATGGGGACTCTATGCTCCAGACCAGAAGTGTATCCCTCACTGGTAAGATCAGACCATAAACTAATCTCACTGGATATTCACATCCCGACTCCACCCCCTGCCCTGACAACCAAAGTGAAAAACTTCTCTAAAGCAAATTTCACACTCCTCAAAACCGAGGTGGAATCCTTCAAAGCCCCCGAGCCTGTGGAAAATACTGCCCAGACCGCAGAATCCTTTATAAACACATTCTATGAACACCTTCAGGAATGCATGGATCATGCAATCCCAAATAAAACCAAGACCCAATCCTCCAAAGGCAGACGTCCTGTCTGGTGGACCCCAGCCATAAACAAACTATGCAATAGAAGGAGGAAGCTACTACATGATAGAGCAAAATCCCAAAAAGGGAAGGCATCTCTGATCAGTATTAGCAAAAAACTACGGGCACTCATAAAATCGTCTAAGGCCAGCTTCAAGAGAAAAATTGCACAGGACACTAAGGATAATCACAAGGCTTTCTTTAGTTATGTTAGGAACCTGTGTAGGAATTCCCAGATATGCTCAGAATTAGTCCAAAATGACAAAAAATACACCAAACCCACAGACATTGCCAACATCCTAGCTGACAGGTTCAGTGCAAACCCCCCCCCCCCCCACCAAAAGGGCAAACATTTATCCCAGCAGATTGCTGCCCCCCTGACATCTCAGATGCTCAGGTAAGAGCTGCCCTCTCCAAAGCAAAAAACACAGCATCAATGGGACCAGAAGGTGACCCGGGCTGCGTCCTACATGAACTCCAAGAAGAGCTAAACCCAAACATAAAACTACTGTTCAATTATTTTATTTTTATTTTATTTTACATTTGTTAACCGGGTGTCTGATCGATTTAAAAGGCCTTTTTTTTCAGCAGAGGGGAGGAAAAAGTCTACAACAAAAAAATTACAGACACATTTAGTTATTTAGACAATCTTAACCTTACTACAGGATATGTACCCAAAGAGTGGCGTACAGCAACAGTGGTCCCTCTCCACAAAGGTGGTGCCTCAACGGATCCTGGAAACTATCGCCCCATAGGCCTGACTAGCTTAGTCTGCAAAGCTATGGAAAGGATCATCATGGACCTCATAAATAAAGATATTGGGGACCTACAGACACTGGATCCTACCCAGTTTGGCTTTGTTAAGGGCAGATCCTGCCTCTTAAACCTGGTTGATTTCTTTGAAACAGTCACCAAGGCCATTGACGAGGGGAAGGTGGTCCACACAGCCTACCTGGACCTCACAAAAGCCTTCGATACAATACCCCACTCGGGCATTATAGATAAGCTCACCAGCTTAAATATAAACCCCTATGTCACTAGATGGGTTGCAAACTGGCTCAAGGACAGAACCCACATGGTTAGAATTGCTGGAGCCATGTCAGACTCCAAACCAGTTACAAGTGGCATCCCACAAGGCTCAGTCCTGGGACCTCACTTGATCGGTATATATTTCTTGGAGGTACAGGCCAACATGGAAGGACTGTGGCTGACTAAGTTTGCAGATGACTGCAAACTGGGCGCCATAATCGACTCTCCAGCCGACACAAGCATCCTCCAAAAGGGCCTCATAGAAACAGACAACTGGTGCCAGAGCCATGGCCTCAAGCTAAACGCCAAAAAATGTATAGTCATCCACTTTGGCAAAAACAAAGTGCCCACAAATTACCACATAGATGGTAATCCATTAAGTACAGAAGAAGTAATTAGGGACCTGGGGACCCAAGTTGATAGCAATCTCTCATTTGACAACCACGTGGCCAAAGTGGTTAGAAAAACATTTTATATAGCCCACCTAATCATGAAGGGATTCACATCTAGATCAGGGAGGTCATTGTGCCTCTTTACTCATCCCTCATCAGGCCCATAATTGAGTACAATGCCCTTTGGGATGTACCTTACCAGACACCTGCATCAACTGGAAAGACCCCAAAAGTACCTCACCAAGAGGATCATAGGGCTCAAACAGATGCCATATGCTGCCCGGTTAAAGAAACTCCAGCTCTACTCAGTGGCATACCGCCTGCTCAGAGGCGATCTGTGCCTGACGTATAAAGCCATGTCCATCCGGAATTAATGGACATGCTGCACCTCAGAAAATCCAAATCCCATCGAGCTACGAGCTCGAGAGACTTGAACCTCAGCACTGAAATAAATAGGACATGCTGGAGGGACAGATTCATAACCCAGAGGCTCCCTTCACTCTGGAATAAAATCCCAGTCCAGGTTAGGCAGAGTCCCTCATTGACTCTTTTCAAGAGGAATCTTGATGAGTGGATGGGAGATCGTAGGTTTACCCCGGGTATCACTTCTGTGTCACTGTTAGACAGAAGCACAGTATACTAACCTCGAAAAAGGCATAGCAAAATTAATTTAAAATGGGTGGCGAAAGCCAAACACACTCTGGCTAGGCTTATAAATGCCCTAGGGCAGATAGCCTAGTATGAACCTATGAACCTATGAACTGTCGTGCAAGGCATACTTCCATATATTTACCTTGTGGCTGCACAGGTGCACACAATTCCTCATTGCAAAACTGTTTTGTGTGCTATATATCCACACTGCTGTATGCCAAACTAACATGTGATAAACAGTCATATAATCATACCTGCTGCAACTAAAGTACATGTGATGGACAGGTGCTTTGGACACACAATCTGCACTTCTGCTGCCTGTTTATATATCACAGGCAGGGGTACAGGTTTTAAATATTTACCACTGATACTAAAAAACGCATATATAGAAAATATGCACTGATGCCTCATGTAATAACTAGCAACTGCAACACCCCAATGCACTTTATATATGTACAGCTACAGATCTGAATTATAACCACACACACACACACACACACACACACACACACACACACACACACACACACACACACACACACACACACGCACACACACTTTCCAGAAGGGTTACTGATATCCCTTCAGTACCGTCTCCTTCCTTGTTTTTATAGTAATGCTACCATGAGCAGCTAACATATCAAAACACAGTTATTGTTTGTCTTTAAAGTATAGCAACCATTAAATCTTTGTCTGATAGGAATAGCTTGAGCAGTAATACTTCAAAAGATAAAAACTGACACTTACAGCTCCTTTCCATGTTACATAGCATTAAGTTAATAAAAAAAATCACCAGCCAAAGCATTTAATTTTGTTTTTGTCTTTTTTTCTGGGTCATTTTCATTCTTGTCTGCTATCAAGCCATTTCCAGTTAGACTCATGCTATCCACTCCTCCATATAAGGGACTATACCCGAGTACGATATGCAGCATGTGTCATTTGAGGAAACCATTATGCAGTTGCTTGTGTCCTCACCAGCACTGTGACAACTGTGGCTATTGCTGTATAGCTCTATCCCCACTCCCGGGCAGGTAGGGGGAGGAGGAAGAGCTAACTGTATCACCCCAGGGTCCCATTATGTCTTCCTGCATGCAAAAGCACAATCAAGTACTTTCTATAACAAAGGCTACCATTAAGCAGTGGCTTGGTGAATTGAAAGCCCACCTCCTCAAGAAGCTCTTTACAGTGCTTCCTTTTTCCATGGGATTGTGGCAGTCAGTGTTCCTGCTTCTCCTCTCCCCTCCCTCCTTACTTTCTCTAGGATGGGCACACCCATCTTCTTCTACAATGCCCTTCAATTGCCCAAGATGGGTCACCAGAGTCATAGTCAGAGCTTTATCCTTTTGTGACACGATTGCTGGCCTACGGCATTTAAAACTAAGTAATAAAGCTCTTTACTTGAAATAAATCATATTAAGCATTGCACTTAGTAAAATCAAATATGCAAGCAGCTTTAAACTTGCTTAAGGAAATAGAAAATAAATGTGCTTAATCAGATAGCTGGCATAAAGAAAAATGCTAAAGGACAGTTTAATTGCACCCTTCCCTATCAGTAGCTGAAAAGGTTACTGAACTTGTACTGATCTCTGACTTGTTCAACAGGTATTTGAATAATTTCCACAGGTGAAATTAGATTCCAATTTGAGCACAAGTTTGAGAAATGCAATCCACCTTCACAGTCCTAAGTCTAAAAATGAGGCAGTGTCTCTCTCTTGGCAGTTGCTTTTTTCTTTTTTTTTTTAAGAGTTCAAGATAGTTAAAATTAAAGATCCAGTGTTGACTATTTTCGTTTGATTCAACTACATGATCCATTTCTGAAGCTCTTTGGTTCCAGAGCTCTGATTCCTTCACTACCCATAATTCCCTGATCTTCACCTCAGTACCTCAGATCACCTTTGCAGCCTGAGGTGTTCAGCTGCATCATTGAGGATTCCTGCTTCTACATTCTTTTTTGGTGTTACTATGGCAGATTTTGCCTTTTTTCTCCTCCTTCTTCTTGAACATTTTTCCTCTCCTGTTAGAAGTATTTGTAGTGTGTTAGTGCCTTTATGTAGATTAGGTATAGAGAGTGTGTTATTATTGTCAGAGTTTATTGTTGTTAGCTAAGTCAGGGTATGTTGGAATTATATAGTGTGCTGTGTTTCTTATTGTTTTTATTAATAGATATTTGTCTAGTGGAATAATCATTGTTGTACTTATAGTTTTAGTGTAGTTATAGCGTCATAGTTGTTCAACCATATTTAGTCATTTAGGAACTTTTACTGTGTCTGCATGTTTGTTTTCTGCAATACTGGCTGATGGGCAGGTTTTTTAAAAAATGTACAGAGTGTGGGCACAACTTCCCACCCCAGGAACCACACTCCTTGTGTGTTTATTGTTTGGTTGCTGCCCACATTAACACCTAGTGTCAAGCCTGCTCTTCCTTTAGCTCCTGTGCTCTACAGACTAGAATGGAGAAGTTAATTGTGAAGGGTCTCCTTCCTCCTGCTATCATTGACAATTCCTCTGCTGCCTCAATACCCACCTGTAAAGATAAGAAGGCCAAGGACAGACAGACAGAAAGTGGAGGACAAAGAGAAGGAGGTTGAGAAAGACAAGCAAAATGTGCTTCCCAGATCTGACACACTCTTCAGGTTCGGATTCCAAAGGGTCATGACATTTGGAGCCTACAGTTCCTCAGATCTGTCTCCTCCTCAGTTACAGTTCTCACCAGACCTGGTGAGTCCCAGATGACATTCACTGAGCTTTCAACAAAGAAGGTATGCTAGATCATCTTTGGTGGCATTGTTGTCCCAGTCATCAAGAAGCCTGGCAGAACAGGATGTTGACAGGATGATGAGGAATTTCTTCTGAACACAGATTCTGCTCAGGGTTCTCTCAGTACCATCTTCTGGGAAGAAACTGAGTACTGGGCCATATACCTCCTCCTCTATCTTACCTGGTCCTCCCCGCAGACTCGGTTATCTCAGATCACATATGTCTCGGAGTGCCTTTGCTGGAGCTGGCAGTACAAGTGATTTCAAGTAAGTTCTCTTCCTCTTTTGATGCTAGCATGTTTGGATATGGAAAAGTCTCTGAGCAAAAGTTTTGTCTCCCTGCCTCCAGGGGTTGGGTTTACACCAAAGCTGTCAGAGCCATCTCTTCCTCTTAGTACCTTTGCTCTCTATAGCTTAGTGCCAAGGTCAGCCTCAGGGTCAAGGCCTCTTGGCATTTGAAGCTTTTGAGCAGGTCCTGTTGATGCTGCAGGAAGAGATTATTCCATCCAGTTCAGTTCCATCGAACCCCAACTGGTATCAGCTTCTACTTCCCATCCTTCTGTCATACATGGACTATCTGTTCCACATGCTTCCCAGGTTACCTGCTACATAAGCTCCCAGTCTGATTCATAACCTTCCAACCCTTTCCCAGAACTGGTACACAGGAAACAAATGTGCAAGCGGAAGTATTTAGACTCTTCCCTAGAGTTCATGACCGAAGACACAGACTTGGATGAAGGTGAAAGCTTACCTAGATCCCTCCTGAAGACATCACCTTTGATGAAATCATTGAATTGATGAAGCAGAGAGGGGGATGTTCCACTGATATCCCTTCTCCAGATGAGTACATGTTCCGAGAAGCCATTGTTTCTGGAAGATCTTCATCCTGGGTGGTACTGCCTGTTGATCCACTCATTGACTTGATGGCTGAAGAGACATTGAAGGGCCCTGACATGGTGAAACCCATCCCTAAGCAGCCTGACAGGATTCTAGCATTGCCAGCAGGCTGGAAACACTGGAGCAAAGGTCTACTGGTGGACACGATGGTAGTAGTGGTAGCCCCGAAGAAGAAGAAACTATCTCAAGAAAGGTCTTTTGTCCATCCCCCCTAATGGAGAGTCTAGGACTATGGACCTGTTCAGGAAATGGACATATGCTTCAGACACCTTTGCCCTTAGAGTGCTGAATTATTTGGGTCTATATTGCAACATCGAATGCTTAAAACAGCGAACGATGTTACAATGACACATTTTCAGCAAAAGCTGAAAATGTCGAATCCAAAGAACAGTGATTTCTTTCCTAGGGAAAGAAATCTCTGTTCCAACCCCCGCAAAAAAAAAAAAAAAACACATTACACTCTTCCAAACACATACACACATACCCAATCTTAATTATACCCCAAAAAACAGTAAACAACTAAATACACATAATCACATAACCCAAACATACATTTAATGGAAAAAAACAGTAAACATTTTAAACCATATGCACTTACCTTAACCCGCACCCTAACCCTAAGGTCAGTAACTCTCGCACATTTAAATAAACAGCTCCAAACACATACACATTTACCTTAACCCTAATTCTACCCCCCCAAAACAAAAGTAAACAACTGAAAACATACACACATAACTCAACCATACATTTAACACAAAATATAAAACAGTAAACACTTTCATACATATACACTTACCTTAACCCGCACCCTAACCCTAAGGTCAATAACTGTTGCACAATCACGCTCGGGAGCTATACTGGACAAGGGACCACACTACACTTTAGAACACGGCAAAACAACAAAGAGGTCAAGCGACTTCTTTCCCAGGGAAAGAATTCGCTGTTTTGCCTGTTCACTCGACATGTGTCGACGAAAACGCATTTAACATAATGCGCTTTCGTTGTACTCATAGGAACCCGAATTATTTAGCCCATGTCCCCAGATTTCAGACAGACCTGAAAAAGGAGTTCTCAGAGTCTGTCTTGAGTATCTTGCCTTCAGATATTCAGAAGACAGTGGACTCCCAGCTTTCTATCGTCCAGTCTAATTCCAAAATAGCCATGCAACTGCTTTTCAATATGGCTGATGGCACAACGAGAGAAGCAGGCACTGGCATTACCATCCATTGGCAGGCCTGGATCCATCTATGCAATTCTGTGGAAATCTTTAAGATGTCTTTCATTAATGCTCACTTTGTTGGGTCCACTTATTTGGGCCTAAAGTGAAAGAAACACTGACTAGGAGTCAAGAGGATGGTAAGACTCTCTCTCTGTCTCTCTCTCTCTCTCTGCAGTGGAAATCTGCTTCTCTATTCCCCAGTGACTCTAATCTAGGAATCATTGGGCTGTAAAGAAGATGTGGTCCAGAAAGTTACAGAGATCTTATTAAGACACTCCTGGCGATAGACCTCATCATGGTAGAGCAGCAGGAAACAGTAATGGATGTTGCACTAGAGGCAGAGGCAGACTGCATAACCAGGGATTTCATGGATCCTTTACCAAGAAGCCTTTTCAGCATCCTTGAAGAGTTGTCTAAGTGCTGCACTCTGGAGGCAGTCAAGGGGTGCTTGTCTCTGCACCAACAAGCCTGGTGAAACATAAACACTGATTCTTGGATGCTAAATATATTCTCCAGATGCTTTTCCAAACCATTTTCCCTTCCTCCCATCAAGAAGAAGCAAGTTCCCAATGTTCAACCCAGTCAATGAGAGCTTACAGCTAAAGAAATTTACAAGCTGTTCTAAAAAAATAGTCATCCAACTAGTCCCTGAAGACCAGTTAAAATCCAGAGTCTATTTGTGGTTCCTTTCAGTTCCCAAGAAAACAGGGGACCTCATACCCATGCTGGATCTGAACCATTTAAATCAGTATGTCAAGTAGACAAAACTTCTGGATGGTCGCACTTCAGTCCATTTTGCATCTGCTGAGGAGGAAGATTACATGTGCTCCATAGATGTCAAGGATGCATACTATCATGTGAAATTAGAGAAGCATTTGAGAAGATCTCTCTGTTTCCATCTGGGAGTCAATCATTATCAATTCAGATCCCTTGCATTTTATCTCATCACACCCCCCAGGGTGTTTACCAAGATGAAGGCAGTGGTGGCAACTCATCTTTGTCTGCTAGGGATTCAGGTTTTCTGGTCCTTCAACAATTGGCTCCAGAATGATGCATCCAGCAACCTGTTATCACACTGTTGGGACCTTCTGCTTCAGCTGATGCAAGACCTGGGATCATGGTCAGTCTAACCAAAAGTATTCTTACACCTTCTCAACAGATAGAATTTATCAGGTGCCACCTGGACACAAGCTTGTAGATCATCTGACTTTCCAGCTCCTGAGTGTCCTCCCTGCATCTAACTGCCATTCAAGTTCTCCATCAACCCCATTCACCAACAAAACTAATTATTTTCTTATTGTGTCTAATGCCTTCCACAATCCTCATGGCTCCATTGGCCAGATTTGACATGAGAGTGCTTCAGAGGACTCTAGTAGTGCAATAGTCCTAAGTATATCATCCATGTTGTTCAAAAATTTGGCTTACTCAAATTTGCAGGCAATACATATCCTGGTGGATACCGTTTTATTTGGTGGTAGAAGAGTGTCTGCACCTTATGGACCCCCATGGTGGTAGTGATAATGAATGCTTCCCTTCTAGGATGGGGTGGCATTTCAAAGGGAAGATGGTCCCAAGCACTTGGTCACAGACAGAGGTTAATCTTCATATCAATGTTCAGGAGATGAGGGCAGTCCTCCTACCATTGCGGGCCTTTGAGGACATCCTCTGCAGGGGTGTGACATCAGTACAGATGGACAATATGTTGATGGTTTGGTACATCAACAAACAGGGAAGAACACGCTCCTATCCTTTGTGTCATGAAGCCATGAAAGGTTGTCAATGGGTGATATCGTCACAATGTTTTCTGATAGCAGTGAACATCCTTGGGTCATCCAATCTACTGGTAGACAAGTTGAGCAGATCTGTTTTGATGCCTCATGAATGGTCCCTCAATCCAGTAGTAACCACCTTGATTTTCAGTTGCTGGGGCCAACCTTGCTGTGACCTTTTCACATCCTACCTAAACAACAAGGTCAGCAGTTACTTTGTCCTGATTTCCCCACAGGGACAATCATCCAGGGACACTCTAGTCCACAGCTGATCTCCATGTCTCCTCTATGGTTTATCCCCATTGCCTTTAATAAACAAGTTCATACAGAAAGCAAGAATGTACAAGGCCAAAGTGATCCTCATTGTCCCTTTATGGCCTCGACAAACATACTTTCCCTTCCTGTGGCCTCTACTGGTACATACTCTATGGATACTATATCTTTATCCAGATCTACGAAGACACCTGGGTGGACTGCCTCCTTTGGACTAGAAAAGCATGACATTAACCTCTTTGTTCCTCCAGATGTTTCCTTAGCCAGAGCTGCCAGTCTTCTGTCTTCGGTTGTTCAGATAATATCAGCATCCCAAAAACGGACCACTACAAAAACATACCTTAGCAAATGGAAGAGAATTTTCATTTGGGCTATATACAGAGGCATTCAGAATCGCCAGTTAGCTGAAACACCTGATGTTCATAAGCATCATTTGCATATATCCCATGTTCCTCTGATACAAGAGGTTTGGGAGGTCACTCAGTAAAAGTTCTAGCTTTCCTGGAGTTTTCATTTTGTTTTTATTCCTGAAGGAAATGAATGGAAGAAAAGAATCAAGTTAGATCGGCTGAATTCAGAGTCTAGTCCTTTGGCGGCAATGATTTTATAATGTTCTCCCTTATACAAAGGGGGTTATCTGATAGCATTCATCTTTCAGAAAGGATTGTGAGTAAAAAGAAGTTATGTACCTACCATAATGTTCCATGTTAATTGTCTTCATCTCGCCTTCTTTCTTGCTGGTTGGGATCAGAGCCAATCCTCGGCTCCGACTCGGCCAGCTTCTATAGCTCAAAAGCTGTTTACTGGCTCGAGGCTACCCCTTATCCCATGATGCCTAGTGATAGCTACCCAGATCTCGTTTGAAATAGCTAACCCCAGACAAAGCCAGAGAATAAACCTGTCCAAACAAATAGGTTGAGAATACCTGTCATACTCTCTAAGTCAGTAGAGGAAACAAACCAGAGAACACTCAGCCAGTGAAACCAGAACTACTCTCAGTCCAATAGAACAGGGGGATGGAGGGTGGGATGCAAGAAAGAAGGCGAGATGAAGACAACTAACATGGAACGTTAAGGTAGGTACATAACTTCTTTATGTTAAATTGTCTATCTTGCCTTCATTCTTGCTGGTTGTGACAGTGTCCCTAGCACCTACAATCCTGGGTGGCTCATTGGAACAAACTCTTCAGAACAGTGGAACCCAAGTCACCTCTGCTCCTGCAGACCATATCTAGCTTGTAATGAGAAATAAAGGTATGAGGATTTGCCCACATAGCAGCTGCACAGATAGAGTCCATGGGCAACCTAGATTGGAAGGCTACAGAGGTGGCCGAGGCCATAGTAGAATGACCTTTTGGTTTAATAGGTAGCTCTTTGTTCCTTAATTGATAGATGAAGGTAATAGTATGAGGCAACCACCTGGATAAGGTCACCTTGGAAACTGGGAGACCTTGTTTGCCTAGAGCATAGGAAAGGAATAGTTGGTCCAACTTCCTTATTTTCTTAGTCCTATGCAGATAAAAACGCAATTGTCTATGATCATCCAATTGGTGTAATTTGTACTCTGTCTTGTTGGTGTGGTTAGGGAAAAACACAGGAAGGTCTATGGATTGGTTTAAATTATTTTCTGAGCAGACATTTGGAAGAAATGAAGGATTAGTCCTCAGAGCAACCCTGTCCTTAAGAAAAAACAAGTATGGAGGACGAACACTTAGTGCCTGAAGTTCAGAGATGCATCTGGCTGAAGTAATAGCTACCAGAAAGATTGTCTTCCAAGATAGAAACTTAATGGAGCAGGATGCTGCTGATTCAAAGTGGGGCAGAGTTAAGGAAGTTAGTACCAAATTAAGGTCCCAAGAAAGAGGGGGATCTCTCACTGGAGGCCTAAGGAGAGTAGTCCCTCTCAAAAAAGCTTTACAGAGCTTATGAGACATAATGTTTAAATTTGACAAACCAACATAAAAGTTAGAAATGGCCGCTAATTGAACCCGGATTGTAGCAGAAGTGGACCCGGAATGAAAAAGTTGTGCTAGGAACTCCAGAATTTCGTGGATTGGGTCTGAAAAGGGATCTACGTTCCTAGCCTCTGCCAAACAAGAAAAACGTTTCCATTTACCAGCATAAGTTTTTCTGGTTCTGGACTTGTGAGAGGAGACAATAATCTCATGTACAGCCGGGGAAATGCTGGGAAGCCTGGCTAAGGTTGGAAGTGGAGCAACCAAGCTGTGAGCTGGAGTTTTTGGAGGTATTGATGCAACCCACCTGACTGATGAATCAGTAGGTCTGGAATCGGATCCAGAGTCCAGGGCTGATCGAGAAGGTAATGGTGCAGGAATGGGAACCATATCTGTCGAGGCCAGTAGGGGGCAATGAGGATCATTTTGCAATCCGATGATATTGCTTTCTGTATGAGTTTTGGAATCAAGGGAAACAGAGGAAAGGCATAAAGAAGTCCCTGATGCCAATTGTGGATTAGAGTGTCTCTGGGTGAGTGACCTGGAAGCAGAAGAAGGGAGAAGTAGTTGCTGCATTTGCTGTTGAAGGAGGTGGCAAAAAGATTGCAGCAAGGCTGTCCCCATTTGCGGAAAATAAGATCCGCAACTTCCTGATTCAGAGACCACTTGTGAGGCATTAGGATAGCTCTGCTGAGCCTATCCGGAATGACATTGGACCTCCCAGGGATGTGTGTCGCAATCAGAAAACATTGGGAGGAAATCGCCCACTGCCACAGTCTGAGTTCTTCTTGACACAGGGGGTAGGACCTGGTTCCACCCTGCTTGTTGATGTACTACACTACTGACATGTTGTCTGTTTGAATTGCAATGTTCCCAGAAGGAAGAGAGTCCTGAAAGGCTTGCAATGCTAGGAGCATGGCTCTCATTTCTAGGACATTTATGTGCAGATGATACTTGTGAGGCTGCCAAGTGCCTTGGACTATCCTGCCCTGATAATGCCCCCCCACCCTATCAGGGTGGTGTCTGTGGTCACTGTGGCTACTGGAGGGGGCTGAATGAAAGGTCTACCCTGAGTCACTAGTGGGGAGAACATCCACCAGGAAAGGTGCCTTTTGCATGCTTCCGTAATCATAATCATGTGAGACATGGGCAGCTGTTGGAAAGACCACTGTGTGAACAGAAGCCACTGAAGGATCCTCATGTGAAAGCAGGCAAGTGGGATTAAAAGAATGGCTGCTGCCATGGAACCCAGAGTTTGAAGGATGAACTTGACTTGGATTATTTTGCTCTACATAAGAATTTGTACTTGCCGACGAATTGTAGACACCCTGTCTAGCAGTAGTCTTGCGAACATGTTCCTTGTGTTTAAGTCTGCTCCTATGTAGGTGATAGATTGACAGGGCAACAAGGCAGATTTTTTGAAATTTATTGTAATGCCTAGCAAGGAGCAGATTGTGATTGTGTAGTCCCAGGCCTGTAGAAGTTGATACCTGCTAGTAGCAGTGAGGAGCCAGTCGTCTAGGTATGGAAACACCTGGAATCCTTGAAGTCTCAGGTGAGCCATGACCACTGCCATACATTTGGTGAACACTCTGGGGGCTGTGGTGAGGGCAGAGCTCTGAGCTGGTAATGACTGGCTCCCAGCCGGAAGCGAAGAAATCTCCTGGAGCGCCTGTCCATCTTGATATGGTAGTATGCGTCCTGAAGATCTATTGAGCACATCCAATTGTCCTGACCCAGAAAGGGTGGAATGGAATGTAGCGTGATCATCCAAAACTTTGTTCTTTGTACAGACCTGTTTAGCCTGCTGAGATCCAGAATTGGTCTCCAGTCCCTTGTCTTTTTTGGTACCAAAAAGAATCTTGAGTAAGTTCCAGATCATTGCTGGTCTGCCAGGACTTCCTGGATGACTCTTTTTTCTAGCAGTTTTGAAACTTCTATGACTGCTTGGTCCTTCAGATTGGGTGGAACATCTGGAAGGGATTTCCTTGACTGCAAGGGGGGTTGACAGAAGGGAATTTTGTAACCTCCGGATATAATGGACCGTACCCATTTGTCTTGTGTTAAATTTTGCCAGGCTTCTGGGTACAGTGAAAGTCTTCCCCCGACTGCCTCCACAGGTGAGCAGCTGGGCAACCCTTCAGGGATGCTGAAAAGGCTTTTCAGAGAAGGATTCTCTGTTGCCCTGGTTCTGCGGACCCCCTCTGCCATGAGGGCGGCGTCTGTTGTTATTCTTTCCCCCTCTGCCCCTGAAGGAAAAATCACTATGTGTGTCAGGCAAGGCTCCTTGGGATTTTCGGAACCACATTTTTCCACTCTTCTGACCTTTGGGATATGGTCTAGAAGGAGTGGAAAACCAGACTCCCACGGCAGAGAGAGTCTTGCCTTCTTGCTCACACCTAGTCAAAGTGTCTTTCACCTGTGGTCCAAAAAGAAAGGAACCATCAAAGGGGGTGTTGGTGAATGACGCTCGAATGGGTTCCGCAAAATTGCACAGCCGCATCCATGCATGCCTCCTAAGGGCTACACCCGTACCTGCAGCTCTACTCACACCATCGGCTGCATAAGAAATGAGCCTCATGGAGGAGTTAACTATGGAATTAAGAGTCGCCAGCTGGAAGCTACTTTATCTTGAGCCCCCTCAGCTGATGGATCGTGAAGGGTATCTCCTAGCTCTTTAAGGAGATCCCTCTGAAGCCAGGTAAAATGGCATAAGTAGTTCAGTGACCTCATAGAGAAGGTCGCTGAAGCAAACATTCGCTTCCCATATCTGTCCATAGTCCTAGACCGCTTGTTAGGAGGGTGGACAGACGAAGAGGTCTCAGATAACTCTTTTTTGGTGGCTGCTGCTACCACCATGGCATCAACAGGGACACCTTTGGTAAGAAACTGCTTATCATGGGGTGCTGAGATGAACTTGCCAGGTGTCCACGGAGTTGGTTCCACTGTATCCAGAGCTGACCAAGCCTTTCGAGCCACCACTGCCAGTAGTGGATTGAAAGGTGGAGAAACCCAGGAGGTGGAAGGTCGGGAACTGAATGCATCCAGAAATACAGACTCATCCTCGGTAGGGGCTAGGGGATTCCAGTTCCCCCTCTGCTTAAGCATTTCTAGGATGTCCAAGAAGGAAAATCTTCAGAGGGGGATCTCAGGGACCCTTCCAAATCATCTAAGTCTGTATCAGAAGTGACAGTGACTTCTTCTTATGAGGGGGCTCCTCTGAATGATCAGGGGAGGCCTTGGAAGAAGAGGAAACACCCAATGGAGTGTCCTGGAGCTCCAGTTCCCTACGTTTGGGGTCTGGAGGAGGAGCAGAGGTTGGCACAGGCACTATAGGGGACGGAACCGGTGGGGCTGATAGTGGAGCTGACTCAGTGGCCAGCACACTCCTCATGACATCGAAGGTGTCCCTGCTATGATGCAGAGAAAGCTCTGGTTCTGAAGAAATTGGAATCTTTCTCCGCACTGAGGGAGATGGCTCCGAGGCCGATGTAGGAGCCGAGCTCACCTGCGCCGAAGCTCTGAGAGGGAGAATAGGGTCAGACAAGGGTCCAATGCCACTCGCCCCCTCGGAGCCAACGAGGGAGCCCCAGTGCCCTGATCCTTCGATGGATGGCACCATCAAGGGGATCGGAGCCGACGACGGAACCGAAGGAGATAGAGTTATCGGAGCCGATGGTTCCCCTACTTGAACCCCAACGAACTCCGGCTCTGAACTCAATGGAGTCGGAGGAGGAACATTGATAGAAGTGGACAGAGCCGACACCTGTTGAGGAGGGCTAGACAACATCTTGGCAAGTGCCTACGATTTCAGAAACCTACTGACCACTCTCTTCACATTGTGATCCGACAGCCTGGAGGACCGAGAGGAGTGAGATCTGTGACTGCGCTTGCTCTGAAGCAGGGATGACTGAGGAGCTGAATTAATTGATTCCAAGGAAGGGGATCTTTATCTCTTGTGGCTCTGTGACGGCTCTGAAGATTCTGATGGAGCCAACGGGGAGATAGCCTTATCGGTACCAGCCGGAACCAAAGTGGAAGGTGGAATCTGAACCAAGGATGGCTCCGAACTTGGAGCCGATGGCTTGGAAGATTTAGGGGATTTCACTAGCTGAGTCTTGGCCGGTGAATCCTGGGGCTTTAAAAGACCCCTAAGAATAAGCTTATTTGTACACTCCTGCAGAACTCTTGGGCTAAATGCATGGCAGATAGAACTAGAGTCCTGCAGGTGCATGGCACCTAAACAATAGACGCAAGAAGTGTGCCCATCTGTCAGAGACATTTTCTGACAGCATGAGTCACACTTCTTGAATCCAGAAGCTTTGGATTCTTTTGACATCCTGACAAAAGGAACACTAGAAATACAACAACAAAAACTATCTAGCAAATACATTCTAAACAAAAACACACTATACTTGCAGACTAACACTAAGGGTTTTTTTTTTTTTTTAAATAGGAAAACCTCTAACTTAAATGGCTTGCCTAAGAAAGAAAGGTAGAAGGAAAGCCTCTAACCTAAATGGCTAACCTGACAAGAAGAGGATAGGGGGGGTGGTGGAGAACTCTCTAAGTTAAACGAGTTCTACAAGGAAGGGGAGGAAAGTTACAATAAAACACTAGCTAACAGAGAAAAACAAGACTAAAAATTAACAATAAACCAGAAAAAAGGACTATTTATAATGGTAAGAAAGTTCTATAAAAAAGTTATACGAGCCTGAGCCAGAAAAATGACACCTCGAAGCTGAAGCGGCAAACGAAATCTGGGTAGCTATCGCTAGGCATCATGGGATAAGGGGTAGCCTCGAGCCAGTAAACAGCTCTTGAGCTATAGAAGATGGCCGAGTCAGAGCTGAGGATCAGCTCTGATCCCAACCAGCAAGACCGAAGGCGAGATAGACAACTTAACATCATAGGTTCTAATTTTGGATCATTAAACACATGGTACTCATTCTGCTATAAGCAATCCTAG
This sequence comes from Protopterus annectens, assembly GCF_019279795.1. NCBI lineage: Eukaryota > Metazoa > Chordata > Ceratodontiformes > Protopteridae > Protopterus > Protopterus annectens. Next base: position 357,390,970 of record NC_056742.1, read on the forward strand.
TGTTATTAATGGTTTAGCTGTCAACAAGGAAAGAAGCTGGTTAACCAAAAAGGTGCAGTCATTGATCAAAGTGCTTTAAGTGGGATTTTATAAGGTTGCTACCAGATTTAGGACTCCTTCTGTGGACATATTTCTTAGGTTAGTGAGGGAACAAGTTATTTCACTGTCTTTGTAAAATCAATTAGAGAGTGCCTGAAAAAATAAAAGATGTTCTGAATCCTTTCCAAGCGTGTAGTAAAGCTGCAAAATCTTATAGCATAGAGAGAGAGAAATCAAGTTGCTCTCACCATGGTCATGGAAAATAAGAGTTTTCTTGGATATAGATTAAACTGAAGAGAAAAGCCAGGTTTATCAGAGATTATTTAGAAAAAAAGTTGTTTGTGGGAGGAAACAAAGATATATATGTATATATATATATATATATATATATATATATATATATAGAGAGAGAGAGAGAGAGAGACACTCCCTCGGATTCAGCAAGCCCTGCATGGTGTGCAGGAACAGTGCAGGAGCTCCTGGAGGCAATATGGCCACCGTGTGATCCAAGAATAAGCTGCAGGGATGTGCACGAGTGCTCCATCACTATTTCTGCATGGACCCAGCTCCTATATGCAAATTACCCCATTTGCAGGTGAAAACCATGCAAATGAGATGAATTTGTGATTCAGGAAGCTGTCTGGCAACCGTGCAGGACTAGTGTAGTGTGCAGAAATGTACTCGGTTAGTAACCGAGTACATTTCTGCAAACTACAAAATGGAGCCATAACAGCTCCAAATAAAGTGTGTATATTATGTGGAAACCATGCCAATGGCCAAATATATGGCCACTGGCATGGAAAACAGTTGCAAAAATAAGCAAAAAATAACTTTTTATTTTTTTAGCCGATTTCAGCTGTTTAAGAGTAGGGCAGCGGCACGCAAATGGGATCGGGCCGAAAATATAAAAAAAACCCCATTAAATAACCAAAATCACTATTATGCCATTATACTCAATGGCAGGCAGAAGACAACATGGCCAGTGTATAGTGGTTGCTAAGGGGGGAGGCTCAGTGTGGGACCTGTAACTATGCATTAGCAGGCAATCCTATGCAAATGAGGGGAATGATACTGAATCCCAGATTTCCCCTCAATACTAGTCAGCACCCAATAGTGTAAGTGCAGGAATAGCATGGTTCAAGCCTACGAGTTAGCTGACATCATAGGGGTGTGTGTGTCAGGCATACTGTAAGTGGATTAGAGCCCTGTGGCTCGGGTTTGCCCTTAGCTTAGCAGAGCTAAGCAAGGGGGTGTGTCTGAGGCTGCCTATCACTCTTTACATTGCCTAAGTGGGTGTGTGAGCTGCGCACCGGGTTTTAAATTAAAAAATTAAAAGTAAACCAGAAAATAGCAGCTCTGTGCACATTTGAGCACTGTGTTTGTGCGGCGCGCCCCTGGGCTTAAACAGGAAAGCAATGGGAAGGGAAAACAGCAGTGGGAAGGTAATCAAGGAGAACTAGCATAGCTGGCAGGTGAAATGTATCAGAATCAGCCAATTACACAGGCAGCAACCCAGCATAGAACACTACTGTAAACTATGCAAACACCTTTCCCTCTGGTGTTTCCCACATACTATACACCACCGGTATATACAAGCGGGGACATTTTAACAAACAAAAGCAACAAAATGATAGGGGCTGCAGCAGCTATCATACATCAATATGTGGAAGAGGCTGAGGGTGGTGAGAATTAGAATGCTGTCAACCAACCCACAGTGAGGAGACAGAGAAGAGTGTACAGACCCAGGGTAACCTACCAGGGGCTACATGAGCTGGAGATAGTGGAGCACTATAGGGTGGACAGGGACCTCCTACAGGAAATTGTTGAGCTGTGTCAGCCATGTCTGACACACAGAACTAACAGAGGGGAACCCATCTCAGTGGATACCAAGGCATGGGTAGGCCTAACAATACTAGCCACAGGTACCTTCCAAAGGCCAACTGAGGATATCATGGGGATCTCACAGGCATTGGCATCCAGAGTATTCCACCAGTTCATGGATGCCATGTCAACACATGCCAGTGAGCACGTATATTTCCCCAACACCCGTGAGCCATTGGCCAGCAATATGCATCTTTTCCACCAAATAGCAGAATACCCTGAGGTAGTGGGTGCTATAGACTGCACACACATACTAATCAAAGCACCACCTAGTGAGCGGGGTAGGGTCTACATCAACCACAAGGGCTTCCCCTCCATCAACTGCCAGGTTGTGTGTGACACCCAGGGCATTATAATGAATGTGTGTGCTGGCTGTCCTGACAGCTATCACAACTCCCACATCTGGCATCTGATGCAGCTGTACCAGAGATTTGCCAATGGAGACAATGCTTACAGTCATCTAGTGAGGGATGCTGGTTAAGCACTGGAGCCGTGGCTGATGAGACCCATCAGAAATGCATACACACCCGAACAAGAACTCCATAATGAGGTACACGCACAGACCAGAATTATAATAGACTGTGTGTTTGGGCTGCTCAAGTCACGGTTCCAGTGCCTGGACACATCCGGTGGAGCCTTGCAGTACTCACCAGCTACATGTACTCAAATTGTCATTGTATGTGACATGCTAGATAATATGATCCTGCAGAAACAGCTGCAGCAGGAACCGCATGGAGCAGGGCCACACAGCCCCCCACCATTGCCAAGGCATGCACAGGCACAGAGTGACTCAGAGAAGGAACAACCTGAGCCTGCCCCAGTAGGCACAAGGAGGCATGCCCAGTATGACCTGGCCTTGGCAAAGAGGCAATGCATAGCACATACACTGACATGGTGGTGACCCAAGGAATGACACCTCTCTCTGACTAGCACATGCAGTAAAAGGGATGCCAAACATAACGCTACCTGTGCTCAACCATGTATAGGGAGTGTACTATGTGCATCCGACATAGGCAGCCCTCCAGCACCATCTTCAATACTGGCAATGCCACAAGGTAAGTCACTCTTCCTACCGATTGCTGAATGGAGTAGAATGTGTTGTTACTTGTATCTATGGTATGGACGTGAGCATACAAGGGAATCGGGTGGCAGAATGGGATGGCAGCAGATAGTAGACACCTATAGTGGCATCATGAGATCTGTAACAAATACTGGTGTAACCATAGTAGCCAGTACTACACATGGTGACAAAACCCACTGCAGGAAATGTGCTGGGCCACGTGTGTCCATATGAGACACACATGCCAGTCAGGGAGGCTCAAATACACAACAACAGTCTTAGCCAGCAGGACAGGTGTAGACAAACACAAACAAAGGCTGTGCTAAGGCCTCTGAATGATGGCTATGGGTAACCCCCCCAGGCCTGCACAGACAGACTACAACAGTTCAAGCAGTGGGATGTTAGTTCTGAAGGGTAAGAAGTCAAAAACTGATATGTAGGTCAATCAAACCTAAGACCTGTAGTACACTGGTATGCCTCTAGCCAGTATGATAGGTTAGAATAGAGAATGAAATGGAGTACCTGACATACCAGTACAGTCATAGCAAATGTGTACAAGTGTCACATGTGCCCCCCCAATCTTATGTAGAAATGTAGTAACATGTATATGTAGGTATAATAACAGTGGAGCACAGATTACCTGAGCTGGCCAAGGTAGCAGGATAGATTGTAGCATGTGTGCAATATGCAGGTCTGCTTGTGTTAGGTTGGTGTGTGTTGTATATTGTGTGAGAGTGGTCAGTACGTTTGCAGGATGAAGTTTGTCCTGGAGACCATTGCCCAGTACTGCCGATGACAGGGCCAAGTCCTCACAACTGCACTGCCAAACGCAATGCTTCCCAGTATAACACATTCTAGCAGTAAGCCATTGTAAATGTTTGGAAGTAATATGTGTCACCATCTGAAAGATGGATATGGCATGACTGTCGGGCCAAATATACAAGCAGTACACAGGGGGAAGTACCCCAGACAGACAGTGTATAATATGTAACTGTCAAATGGACACATCCTTGGAATTGTACATACAGGTTTGCAGCACATTATCAGGGCTTGTAGTAGGGAATACTGATGTTGTCTGGCCAAACACTGGCAGAACACAAATGTCATAGGAATGATGTATTGAGAAACAGCTGATGTCCCTGCACAAGCCAGCATAAGTGGAATGCCCCATGCATATCTGTGAGTCAGATGCAAGTAGTGTCCATAGCACACATGCACCCAGCTCACCCAACCACCACCCACAGGTACCTCTCTGGTCTTATCCCTGCTGTTGAAATGAGTACAATATGACCCCCACCTGTGTATGGCAATAGCAAAAGAATGCAGCATGCAGAGCAGGTTTCCCATGCAGGTGTGTCCCTAGCTGTAAGCCGCACCCCTGCCAGCATCCCACTGGATCAATACTGACAGAAAGTATTGGCATGAACACCTAGCACACCTACCTTGTCACCTCTGGGGAATATACTGTATTGCAGTCTGGGACTGTAGGACTGATAGAATGCAACGGCCTGCTACAGCTGGCCTGCATCACTACCAAATGGCCTACAGTTCTCTGCCAAAGGCCTGTGTCTCACCCGTACTGCCAATGTATGTTATGTCATGGACTCCCAAATAACAACATAACACAGTCCACAGAACCCATCTGCAAGGCCATGTGGACAAACCACAGTAACATGTCCACCATGTCCTACTGCATGAACTGTGGACCAACACCAATATACTGATGTGATGAGATGATAACTATAGGGAAAGTATCAGAGAATGTTTGCATAATGTATGGAAGAGGATAGAATAATAGAGGGGTGGGGTGGGAGCATGGGCAGCATGGAGTGTGTGAAGTCCGAAACACAGTCGTGTGCACATACTATCCCTGGCTTCAAACACAAGAATGGGTGGCTACAAACCTGCTCGTAAACCATAATGTGTAGGGGTAATGTCCTGACTTATGACCCCTGCCTCTGGGTAACCTGTATGAATCTGTACAGCTGTGAGGTATCGCCACAGCAAGATAAGGCCATACTGTCACGCTGATGGATGTACAAGTATTGGATCCTCTGCCACCACTGTATCAAGGTGTTGAACCAGTTACATAGACCCAGCAACAAGTATTTGCAGCTCCCCCTCCAGATTGGCATGAGTTTGCAAGAATATGTAGGCATTTGACCACAATACTGGACACAGCTGCATTCACCCTGTGTTCCCCAGGACATCACTGCAAGCAAATATGTCTACCTGACAGTACTTGATGACATAAAACATCACAGTGTATAACAGTACACATGTCTGAATATCTCTAACACCAGGACCATGTAACACAAGCAACACAGACACAATTACCTACAGTAACCCACTATCCTTTGCCCATTTTGACCCCATATTGTCAACTGATCTACAGATATCCTTCAGAAACAGTTTGGTAGCTGTAGGTGTAGAACACAAAAATCTGCACTGGAGTACAATCTACTTGGAATGGATTCACACATTCAATATAGAAGGTCATACTGGGCATGCTCCCACACGTAGAGAAATGAAGGCAATGTCAGACAACAAAATACTGAAAGGTCATACTGGGCATGCTCACACACTTAAAGAAATGAAGCCCATGTCTGACAACAACAGTGGACCACACATATATCCAAGGACAACACACTATAATATGCCAAAAGTACACATACATAGATGTGTAGAAGAGAGTGACAGTGACAAAGAGCCTTCCATCATGAGGCCTGTTCCACCCAGCATATAGCCAAATGGCTACAGCCACATGATGTGTAAATGTCACTCACCATAGACATTTGCCTCTGGAATCCCTCAGCATTATAGACTCTGTGGTGCTATTGCTAACTGTGCAACATGACTGTACAAGGTAGTAGTCATCTAGCAGTTGTATACACATACCTGTGGAATATAAACCTGTATGTGCCTGAGTGTGGTGTGTCTGCCTCTAGATGAATAGGTTATTGCCCATGCACACATACTGCCCTCCCCATTGCCCTACTATGGCAAGCCTGCTGATGTCATTCACTTTGAAATTCACCTTTGGGGAAGGAGTAGCTCAGTAAATTCAATGGCGCATCCTATAACTGCATAATGCTATAGTGTGATAAACTAGTTAAGTAGGAGTTCTATTCCCAGAGATGGCAAGTGTGGATGTTTGTGTGTTAGTTTGTCTGTGTAGGGAGCAATACTTTTGAGGCCATTCACAGACACTATAACCTCCAGTGCCCTTCTTTGGCAAGCCTGCTGATGTCATTCATTTTGAACTACACCTGTGGGGAAGGAGTAGCCCAATAATCTCTGTGGTGTGTCGTATAATTGCATAATGCTGTAGTGTGATAAACTAGTTAGGTAGGAGTTCTAATCCCAGATGTGGCAACTGTGTGTGTGTTTGTCTAGGGATCAATGCTTTTTAGGCTAGTCACACTCACTCCAACTTCAAATGCCCTACTTTGGCATGCCTGCTGATGTCATTCACTTTGAAATACACCTTTGGGGAAAGAGTAACTCAGTAATCTCCATGGCACATCCAATAACTGTGTAATGCTGTAGTGTGATAAACTACTTAGGTAGGAGTTCTATTCCCAGACATGGCATGTATGGATGTTTGTGTGTTTGTTTGTCTGTGTAGGGAGCAATGCTTTTGAGGCCATTCACAGTCACTACAACCTCCATTGCCCTATTTGGCAAGCCTGCTGATGTAATTCATTTTGAAATACACCTTTGGGGAAGAAGTAGTCTAATAATTTCTGTGGTGCATCCTATAACAGTGTAATGCTGTAGTGTGATATACTAGTGCAGTAGGGGTTCTATTCCCAGACATGGCAAGTGTGGGTATTTGTGTGTGTCTGTTTGGCTGTGTAGGGAGCAATGCTTTTGAGGCCATTCACAGTCAATACAACCTCCATTTTCCTACTTTGGCAAGCCTGCTGATGTCATTCATTTTGAAATGCACCTTTGGGGAAGGAATAGTCCAGTAATCTCCAGGGTGTGTCCTATAACAGCATAAAGCTGTAGTGCAGTGGTTCCCAAACTTTTTCGATTCTCGGCTCCCTTGCCGAATCCAGATTTTCCCAAGGTGCCCCCCACTGTATGCATAAAGTGCATATTTCATTTATTTATTTATTTGACATTTGTTTAACGAGGCTGCCTGACTGGACTAGGAGACCTGGGGAGAAAAGCTCAAAAGTACAATAAAAAGACAATTACCAAAAAAAGTGGACATTCTGCTTAACAACATAACACTGATCTACTATGGTTGAGAGGTAAGCAAACCTAATGGAAACCTTATTAACTTTACATTTATAAGAGCAATATTTAAAATCTGTCCCTATTATTTGGCTCTGTCCAGCATACCTCTCAATTGTATAGATTTTTGCAGAATGTCCAGATTTTTGCCTCATATTTTTTGGTCTTTTTCCTCATAAAATTGTTTTCTGGTAAATCGCTGGCAGATCATTGAGGTTGAAGTCAGAAAATAATGACATACAGTTGAGTTTTATACTTCGCACCCTTCAGAAAATTCATGCTAATGCAAAACCTGCATTTCTATCAACTTTCTAAGTTTGTGACAGCAGTACTTAAATGTTCCTATTTTGTGCCTTTGTACCACCACTATTTTTGGCTTTGTCCAGATTTCTTGATCTAAGAGGGTGAGAAGTCTGTGTCCAGTGGTATGGTCTAGATTTACACAGACCATTGCTGCTGCTGCCAGGGATCACTCTCACTCTTCACTCTCTCCCCCATGACACACACACACACACACACACACACACACACACACACACACACACACACACACACACACACACACACACACACACACACACACACACACACACACAGTCTCTTATGCATTCATGCACACATTCACTCACACACATCCCTCTCATTCTTTTCCGATCTCACACACAGTCATAGTCACTCCCTCATTCATACCTGCATTCACTCACACATCATTCTTACTCTCCCAATCAGATGCACACACACAGCCACTTCCTCATTCATACCTACATTCACTCACACATCCCTCTCACTCTCCCGATCTCACACACACACACACACACACACACACACACACACACACACACACACACACACACACACACACACACACACACACACACACACACACACACACACACACACACACACACACACACACTTCTTCATTCATTCCTACATTCATTCACACATATCACTCTCACTCTCCCGATCTCAAGCACACACACAGCCACTTCTTCATTTATTCCTGCATTCACTCACACATCGCTCTCACTCTCCCAATCTCTCTCACACACACAGACTCTTTTGCTTTCATGCACACATTCACTCACACATGCAACCAGACACACACATGCTCATACAGGCATTCACTTACTGACGGCCAGGTTCCAAGTGCTCCACTGCCTGGTGGTTGGGGACCGCTGCTATACTTGATGCCAGTACTGCCAAAAAGCTACATTGTAGGTCTAGACTTAGTTCACCTCAAACTAATAAGCTTAGCTGAAAAATAAACCGTGAACTGTTCACTGTTTATTTTGCAGCTAAGCTTATTAGTTCACGGCACCCCTGTGAAGAAGACACGGCTCCCTAAGGCACTGCGGTGCACACTTTAGGAACCCCTGCAGTAGACTATCAATTGGCAGCAAAGGGTGAAATATTTTGTACTGTTTGGATTAATGGAAAACCTGTAGAGCATAAAGTAAATACTGGATCCAAGTGCAATGCTATATCAGCACAAATGTTTGGCAAAGTGAAAACTGGTGGGAAACTTCATTTTGCAAAGTGTGCAAAACTTGTTGCTTATGATGGTGAAGAGATTCAAACTGATGGTGCGGTCGTTCTCACATGTCATTCTGCTGGAACAGCTATGACTTGTAGTTTTATGTAGTCAAAAGACAAGTACAGTCATTGTTAGGCCTCAAAGACAGTTTGAGAATGGGACTGATTTCATTTAATGAGGTCCACCATATAAGCCTGAATAGCCACGATAATTTTATGCAGAATATTTTAGTGAATATGCTGATATTTTCAAACATGAGCTTGACAAACTACCAGTCACATATTCCATGAAATTAAACCATGAAGTAAGCCCAGGTGTCTAACCAGCAAGGAAGGTTCCAGTAGCAATGCAGAGCAAAGTAAAAATAGCACTAGACAAAATGGTGAATTTAGGTGTTATAACTCCAGTAAAAGAGCCAACTGAATGGGTATTCTCCATGGTTATAGCTCATAAGAAAAGCTCGGATGATATTCGAATATGTATTGATCTGAGAGAGATTTAAACAAAGCTCTTAAACTTCATCTTCCGATGTGCACAGTAGAAGAAGTAGCAGCCCTGATGCCAAATGTCACTGTTTTTTCATTTTGGCAAATTTTGCTGGACCACAAATCTTCATTGTTCACTACTTGCAGTATACCATTTGTAAGGTACAGATTTTTGAGAATGCCATTGTGGATAAATTCTGCCAGTGAAGTCTTTCAACATGAGATGGAGCAAATTTTTTCAGATTATCCATGTGCTATCATAGTAGGCGACAGTATTGTAGGGGGCGATGGTGAAGACGAACATGATTGAAACCTCAAGAAAGTTCTAGACTATGCATGTGAAGTCAATCTTAAACTGAATCCTCAGAAATGTAAATTCAAGCTGAGAGAAGTTACTTATGTGGGGCATTTGTTTAACTTTTCTGGCTTACAACCAGATCCATCTAAGCAAGCAGCAATTCTTGATATGCCAGTTCCAGACAATATTACCTCTTTTCAATGTTTTCTTGGTATGGTCAACTATTTAGGAAAGTTCATCCCAGACCTGAGTGAGCTTTCAGCATGGTTATGTGATCTGACATGCAAAAATGTAACCTGGTCCTGGTTGGAGCTACACCAAAAAGCATTTGACCTTATGAAGCAGAAAATTGCCAGTCCACCTACATTGAGATATCATGATGTTCACAAACCAGTAACTCTTTCATGTGATGCTTCAAAGTATGGTCTTGGTGCAGCATGTCTTCAAGAAGGCATATCAGTAGCCTATGCATCCAGAACTTTAACCCAAACTGAGATGCAGTATCCACAGACTGAAAAAGAGCTTTTATCTGTAGTGTTTGCATGCTCGAAGTTTAATGATTATATTTATGGCAAACCTGTTCAAATGGAGACTGAGCCCTAACATTTAGTGACAATTCTAAAAAAGCCAATACATTCAGCCCCAGCACACCTGCAATGCATGATAATAAAATTGCAGAAGTACAATTTCAATATTGTTTATACAAAAGGCAAATATTTATACCTTGCAGATGCCTTGTCAAGAGCACCCAGACAAACAATGGAACAGCATGACACCAAGAAAACAGACCTTGAAGTCATGAAAGTCAACAATTTTTCCTCATCATGTCTTGATGAACTCAGACATCACACAGCTCTAGACTTTATTCTTCAGAAGCTGAAATGTTATCAGTCAAGGATGGCCAGTGCAACAAACCAGTCTACGCTTGACATATAGAAGTATTTTTCCTTACCAAGATGAGCTCATGATGGAAGATGGAAGATGGAATCATCATGAAAGGTCCTAAAGTGATTATTCCTTCTGTGTTACAACAGGAATATATCAAGATTTTGCACCGTGGTCACCCAGCTATTGATTCAACCAAAAGAAGGTCAAGAAGCATAGTGTTTTGACCTTCTGTGTCAAAAGATATAGAGAAGGAAACCCTAGCATGTTTTATTTGTAATAACACTAAACTGCAAAAACAAAAAGAACCACTTCAGCTAAACCAGATTCCTGAACTGCCATGGCCAACAGTTGCTACTCATATTTTCAAATGGAATCTTCAACATTACTTAGTATTTGTAGACTCTTATTCGAATTGGTTTAAAATTGACCTCCTTCCTTAACTAACGTCCAGCACTGTCATTACAAAATTAAAGAGACATTTTTCTGTACATGGTAGTCCACACAAAGTTGTATCTGACAATGGTACCCAGTTTACAAGTCAGCAATTCAAAAAATTGCTGAATATTGGGACTTTTTCCATGTTACTAGTAGTCCTGAGTATCCTCAATCTAATGGATTAGCTGAGTGTGCAGTCCAAAGTGCAAAATATTTGTTAGAGAAATCTAAGAGAGACAGTACCAAGGTTTTTCTTAACCTACTCAATCTCAGGCACATTTCTCGAGATAATTTGCTTGGTTCACCTGGTCAGTGATTAATGTCTAGACAGACAAGAACAGCCTTGCCGATCAGTAAATAACTATTGATTCCAAATAACAACAGAGTGGTAAAAACGCAACTTTTGAAGAAATGTCAGTTTCAAAAGTTGTACTATGATAAATCTAGCAGATCACTTAGAAATTAAGACAAGGAGAGATCATAAGAATGCAAACATCTAAAGGATATGACTGGTGTGAATTATCAAAAGTATTTGTGAGGAACCAAGATCTTATATTGTACAATCAGAAGGAATGGATTTCAGAAGGAACCTAAGACATACTTTCAGTCTCTGAACTAGTAACATAACAGATTGCCTGTGTCAAAGACTCTATTTCTCAGAGCGACTCTACACTTGTTGGAATTTCAGAGGACAGTGTATTTTCCTCAAATAATCCAGATGTAATCCCCAAAGTTCCTATTGAGAAGAATACCCCAGACACTGTCCCTGTTGTTAAACCCTGTCAAAGCTTTTATGTGACCAGATCAGGTAGACCCAATCCAAAATACACAGCAACTTGGATTTGAATTCTGATTTGTTGTTAATATTGAAGTGATATCAAGCATATACACTGTCTTGTTCTCCTACTGCATGTCAAACAAACCAAAGAGGAAGGATATAGATCATTATGTGTATTGTTCCTAGTCAGCCACTGTAGCTAGATACCACGTGTATATAAGTTACTGAGCACATGCAAGAACAGTGCCATTTTGTACAGTCAGTCAGAGTGAATGCAGGAATGAATGGAGATGCACATGTGAGTGTGTTTGAAGTAATGAGTGAATCTGCTAGCTTAAATACATGTTCCAACTACAGTTCCTGATATGTTTATGTACAATAAATATCTTGAACCCATGCAACACTTTATCATCTCTTTTGAATGCATGAGACAAGTGACACTATGAATAATGTATTAGCTCAAATGTCACTATGTTCTCAGTTGAACAAACTCAATGAAACCATAAGATTTTGAATGTGGAATACAATAATACACTTAAAACTCTGATTTCTAGCTAACTTAATCTAAAATCTGTGCTATATTGTACTGTTAAGACATTATAGCTTCATAATATAATTCCCTATGCCATAGTAGGTTACCAAAAGTTTATTTTTTTCTCTTTCTAGATTAGTTTTGATCTTTTTTGAATGGAAAATAAGCATATGGACATACCATTTCTGTTATATAAAGCAGTATAGTTTGATACATAAGATAAACAATAAGAAAGCTATGCAGAGCATGTAAACCAAAGATGTGGTGAATGTTATATGTACATTACGATCTCTCAGAAGTGTTGCTGTTTATCATTTAATAAGAAAAACAAAATAATGCTGCATGTACTGTGATATATTCTTTTTTCCAAACACCTTTATTGAATTATCACTTGAGTACATTTCTTGAAGACTATATTTGAATGTACATATTAAGATGTTTCATAGAAGCATTACATTAATCACGATCAGGGACGTCAGGAGGCGTACGCACTGTACTGATTTCAGTACAACTTTTTTAGAAGGGGGTAGCATTTTTGAAAAAAAAGTATGTACATATTTCTTCTCCCTTTCCTTTTTAAGGAGGTGCTGGCTCTTTAAGGAGGATACCAGCCAGTCGGAAGTGAGCTCACATCATGTCCAGCTGGCTGGCTGTGAGCGGGAACCAAAGCAAGCAAATGGAGTTGGAAGGCAAGAGCAGGATTATCGGAGTTGAAAGGCAATCAAAGTAAGTGCACAGTGTATATGCAAAGGCTTTAGTGAAAGATTGCAAGTGGCTATTTGTGTGTTATTCAAGTTTATTATGTGAAAGGTGTGTGAATGATCGCTTATTCAAGTTTTGTGTGTGAACGATCGCTTATTCCAGTTTTTTGTGTGTGAACGATCAGTTATTTCAGTTTTTTGTGTGTGAACGATCGCTTATTCCAGTTTTTTGTATGTGAACGATCGCTTATTCAAGTTTTTTGTATGTGAACGATCGCTTATTCAAGGTGTGTGTGTGTGTGTGTGTGTGTGTGTGTGTGTGTGTGTGTGTGTGTATATATATATATATATATATATATATATATATATATATATATATATGTATAAAACAGATCTGTGACCCATTGCTAAGGTAAACAAGGGAATAACAACAGCATTTTTCTTTCTTACCTGCACTTGTGTAGGTTTGTAGTAAAGGCTTAAACAGCTACACTAACAGGAGTGATATTGCTATGCATTTTATATGTAAAATGCATTTATTTATACAATGAATATGCATCAAGGAATCAAGATTCTGAAAAGAATCAATAGAATACTGTCTGCAAAATGCACAGTAAATGGAACAATGGAATTAAATATAGAATAGTATTATTACAAGTTTTAAGTTGATAAAAATTATAACCTAGTCATCTGAAAAACACACATATTGGTAATCATAATGTTTGCCCTCTTAACATCTGGTAATTTCTGAAGATGATGAGTATTTGTACCTATTCAAAAATTCTGAAAAGACACCTTTGATGACAATGTTAGCATGCTTACAGAACAAGACTGCAGGGCACCTTTCTTGAGAGTACGTGTGCTGTATTACTCATCAGACTGGAGTATATAAAAGTCCCAGTCAAATTCTTGGGTTGCCAGCTAACTTTCCTTTACAATTTTAACTTTTTACTAAATGTGACATCAGATCCTGAGCCATACACATTTTTATTTATTTATTTGTATTAGTTTACTAGAGTAGAGCACTGACTTATCTGGACAACTTACAGGCTCATATTGGAAATTAATCTGTCTCCAAGGAAACGATTTTAATGTTTCCAAAGAATGATGGATAGACACAGTTCAGATATGATAGACTTATCCATCTGAAAGTAAACCCTCTGTGGCATTTTCAGAAAGATGCAAAGTGACATATCTTAAGTCAAGGTTGTAATAATTTTCCACAGGCTGCCACTGGCTGACCAAGGCCTTAGGAATGCTGAATACTTTATTAAGATTACAGTAGTCAGTTTTAACATTGTTATTGTTTTCACATAGTAAGGGTCTTACAGTGAGCAAGGCACCGCATTTGATTTGCTCCTCATTCTTAACTAAAATAATCTACATGTTATAAAAATGATGTTCATTGGTTCTTCTCTTCCTTCAGCATATCTGGTAATCTTACCTTTGTCTATGTTTTGCAAGGTTGTCTCTTGATAAAAGACTATTGGGATACAGCTCTGCCAAATGAAAATCTATTCTGAGAATGCTTTATGTTGAATTCTGATTTAAAATAGTTGACTTTCTGTTCTTGAGACTTGCAACTCCATATATAATCAGAAGAGAAGAGTTGTAGTTTCTGTAAAAGAAAGACTTCCTCCATTTATTCAGCTGGGCTGTTTTTTAAACAGTCTTCGCATGTACTGTATCTATTCCACAATAGTGAATAAGGTGAATACTCCTTAGTACAGTAATTACTGCCATATCTGTGGCCAGAGATGTGTTCTCAATGTAGGCTGTTTGAGCTGTTCAACAAAGTGGAGAGGAGGCTGTTTCCCATTGGCTCAAGCTATCTTACATTAATGAGGAAATAATTCCTGTAGATGGACTGTGATGGAAAAAGAACAGGAATGCATGTTTTAATCAATTTTATGTTTATCAAACAATACTTAGAGTGCTGTGAGATACAGATTATTAGGTCTTTTCAAGCTTACCACAAGGGCCTTTTTAAGCCTAGCCATGCATCCCAAATCTATGACAAGTTCTGATACCCTTGATAAGTGTAAGAAGGAGCTTTGGAGATGAAACATTTACAAGCAGGGATCTGGGAGATGGACCATTTACAGGTTCATGATCTCTTTTGCTGAGGGCATTACAAGTCAATAGTGCTAGTACCACTGTCAATCAGTTCACAGGAGTTCACAGGATTGTATATATTTCTTTATTTTTATACAGTTAACATTTGTGTATGTGTGTGTGTGAAAGAGAAAGAGAGTGAGTGCATGTGCATGTCTGAGTGGGCAGGGGGTTGCAGTGGGTTGCACTTTGTGTGGTAGACAGTAGCAAGCTAAAATACATTATTGTGATATATATGTGTGTGTGTGTGTATATATATATATATATATATATATATATATATATATATATATATATATAGATCTACTTTCAATTACCAAAAGCCCATATGTCAAACAGAACATTATTTTCTCAAGATGAAAATAATGATATTTTTGAGGGCAAGTAAACACTTGCCCAAAAGTACACAAAACATACTGTACTATCTGAAACCCACTTAGGTGGGGGCTACACCCCCACAAAACTATATATCTATATAGATATACATATATCTATATATGTATATATATATATATATATATATATATATATATATATATATACCAACTCTTTGATTAACTACAATGGATAAAAGGGCATAAAGGGCATATTTCTCCATGTTGGGCAAGTATTTACTTGCCCTGGGAAAAACTATGGGGTTCTGGATTTTCATTTTCATTATTTTTGTTTTGAAAATTTGAGAAAATAACAGTCAACATTATGGGCTTTATATATATATATATATATATATATATATATATATATATATATATAGATTCACTTTAGAAGCTCGAAATACTGAAATATCGAAATTCAGTATTTTGTGCCCATAAAGTAGAATCATGAAAAGAATGAAAACTCAGAAGCACAAAATTGAAAACCTCGCATACCAGAGATTTTGAATTAGTGCTTCTGGTGTTTCGCTGTGGTTATGGATTCAGGTAAGTGTTTTAAGGGTTTTAGGTAGGGGCTGTGGTGTGTGTTAGTGTATTTTGTTGCTGTGATATGTGTGTGTGAGGATAATGTAGCTTGTGTGGTGGTGTTTTGTTGTGTTTTTATATGTAGTGCGACCTCAGAGTTATAATATTTAAGTGGGCGGTTGTGGGGGTGCAGCCCCCCACATGGGGGGTGCAGGTGGGCTTGCCCCCTTCTTTTATGTAGGACAGAGCTTGTGTTTGTGTGTGGGGAGGAAGGTGTGTGTTTCTGTACAGGAGAAGCACTAATTCAAAATCTCCGGTATGCGAGATTTAGAATTTTGCACTTCTGAGTTTTCGTTCTTTTCAGGATTCTGCTTTATGGGCTCAAAATACTAGATTTCGATATTTCAGTACTTTGAGCTTCTAAAGTGAAAATGGTGTGTGTGTGTGTGTGTGTGTGTGTAAATGCCCCCCACATAATACACCTGCTGGTTATAGGTGTTCAGGCTCAAACCCTGTACCTTTGCTCCAGGGTAAGAAGAGCCTAAAGTCCCTAACCACCACCATTTCTGAACTTTGTTCAGATTTGCTTTTATAATGGTTGTGAGCTATGGTGAGAAGTGAGAACTGAAGTTGTATTTCTCCCATTATTGTTTTTGTTGTTTGTCCAGGCTGTTTGTGCTAAGGTGTGAAGTGAGAACTAAACTTGTATTCCCTCATTATTGGCTTTGTTTGTCCAGGTTGTTTGTGCTAAGAGGATGAGAGCTATCTAAATTATTACTATTAAGTTTGTCTTCCTATTTTTCAAACTGCTGATTTAGCATATTGGTATTTTGCACTGACTATAGTGCATATAGTTCTGGGTTCAAGACATGCATGGTGATAATGCAGCATTTTATTCTAGCAACTTTCCAAAATTATACAAGCAATGTTTAAAATGTGTCCCTGTTTTTTGGGCTTTTGCCCCCCCCCCCCCATAAATGTTGGCTTTTTCCAGATTTCTTGTGCTGCAAAGTTCAGAGATACAGCTGAGTGTTGACATTTTACAAGTAGCTGAGAGCTGCAGGGAAACTTAAGTTTAGTGCTGCTTATGCTTCTACTTGTACTGTTAATAGCACAACAGGTAGTATACTTGCTTTTGATGCAGAAGGCTGTGGGTTCTTCTCCCGCAGTAGTTAGATGCATTGCTGATACTGTACTGTGTTGTAAAGGGGGTGGATGCTGTAGCCTGTTTTGGCAAAGATATCTAGTAGCAACTATGAACCTGTTATCAGTTTGCCATCCATTCCCTATTGCAATATTACTAGCGTATCATTGTTTTTAATGTAACATAGGCAATTTATTCCTCAAGGGCAACAGGCACATTATTTGTAGATGAAACCATGAAATATAAAGTTGTTTGCTAGCAGCAGCCTCTTCATTAGTTACAGATTTCTCTAATGTGGAATTATGTAGATGGCTTTTACTAGTTCAGAAATTGTGCATATTTACTGATACTGGTGGACTGTAGATGTTTGAGTAGACTTTTATGATGGAAGGTGTATCAAAGAGCATGTGTATATTTCATGTGCAAGGGGCCTATGATTTGAAAACAGCCCAAAGTTAATCTTTATCTGCCACTGGCAAAATGTATTTTCTTTGAATGTGGGTTTCAATGCTGTCTCAATGAATGTGAGTTTCAAGGGCAGAGAAGTTTTAATGCTAAGTCTAATTTCATTGTGAGACTGCATTGCTTTGTTCAACAGATATTTATTGGTGTTCGTGCTGTAAAATGCAAAATAAAACTTTTCTGGCAAATCATTTAGGAATGAAGTCACTAAATGACCGACGTTGTTTCAGACGTCATAATTTTCAGAAAAATGCATGCTAAAGCAAGACCTGATATTCTATTAACTGTCTTAAGTTTATATAAGGTCAATTTTTAGTACTGTTTGTATGTTCCCCCAATATATTTGGCCTTGTCCAGATTTCCTGTATTAAGAGGTTGAGAGGTATGTGCAAATAAATCGCTTTATAGAATTAGGAATATCCATACCTCTCAACTGTCCCAGTTTTGGCTCAAAATGTTGCTCTCCCCCTAATAATCTCTCCGCAAAATAGCAATTTTGGAAGAAAACGTGGAGGGTTTACTTTTATAAATAACTGTAATGATCAGAGTTATACATTACTTTTATTTCAGAAATGTATGTAGATTCTCTAATTTTGTCAGCTGCTCAAGTTAACTGTGCTCATATTAAAATGGTGTCCCTTCTTTGACAGGTTCCCAGCTGTATTGTCTGGCAATTTTATATTTTTGCATCACATTTTTGGTCAGTTTTTCATAAAATTGCAGTTTTCTGGCAAATTAGTGGCAAGTCATTAAAGACTGAAGTTAGCAAATAATGGCAGACATTTGAGTTTCAGATTTCATACCTTTCAGAAAATTCGTACTAATGCAAGACCTACTACTATTCTATTATCTTTCTAAGTTTATAAGAGCAATATTTAAAAAAAATGTCCTTATTTTTGGGCCTTTGCCTCAGTTTTATTTATGAGTTTGTTGCTCTGGAGGTTGAGAGGTGTGTGAGTGTGTGTGTGTGTGTGTGTGTGTGTGTGTGTGTGTGTGTGTGTGTGTGTGTGTGTGTAAGGTAGGTAGGTAGCATACCTCTTAACTGTCCAAATTTTGCAGAATGTCCAGATTTTTGCCCCATATTTTTTGTCTGTTCCTCATACATTTTGTGATTTTCTAGAAAATCATTGAAGACTGAAGTATGAACTAAATAATGACAAACATTTGAGTTTCAGACTTCATGTCCTTTAGAAAAATTCATACTAGCACAAATCCTGTTATTCTAGCAACTTTCTCATACTAGCACAAATCTTGTTATTCTAGCAACTTTCTAAGTTCACAAGAACATTATTTAATTTATGTCCCTGTTTATTTTAGGCTTTGTCCATATTTCTTGCACTAAGAGGTAGGTAGGGGTGTGTGTGTGTGGGAATGAAACACTCTAGTTAGGGGTAGCCAGGTGGTTAGTAATTTACTCAATCTGAAAACCTGTACCTTA
Organism: Protopterus annectens; assembly: GCF_019279795.1. Taxonomy (NCBI): domain Eukaryota; kingdom Metazoa; phylum Chordata; order Ceratodontiformes; family Protopteridae; genus Protopterus; species Protopterus annectens. The sequence goes on from NC_056742.1 coordinate 357,409,907, forward strand.
GTTACAGAAAACAAAAGCATGAATCCTCTACCCCAACTACCATGCTGTATTTTTCAAAGAACTGACTTTCAGGTTCATTTTCAATTCAAGGACCCGAATTTGAGTGAATCTATATTATATTACTGAAGAGGCATTACAGCGAATGCCTCTACATCGACACTAAAAGAGCGAACCGTGAATTACGAGAATGGCCGTAGCTTGGCTGGGGGGGGGGGGGGTAGCAGTTTGAGAGCTGTGAGTACAAATTTGAAAATCCTAGCTACACCCCTGATCATGATACAAACATATATATGACATTGGCAACCTTTTTTATTAGAAACTTGATGTTAATTTCATGAGTATATTATCATTACACAAAGTTATCATATACAAAACCAAAGAAAGAAACAAATCTTAAGTTTAAGAGGGATGACATAAGATGTGCTAGTGTATTATAGTAAACTGCTGAGCACAAATAGCAATACATTATTGTTTAAATGTTTCATTACACCTATTTATCTATTAGTATTACATTTTCACTGAAAGAAAATAGATGATTCAGGAAGGAAATTGATCTTTTTGTGAGGCACATAATAGGAATCTTTAACTGCAGTACAGCAGTTTCTCACCCTTTCAAGATGACAGTAGATGAGATTCAAGATTGCATATAGTTATTGAACAATAATAAGAAATTTTATTTATCTCTGTGTTTTAATGAACATATAAAATGACAAATATATAAGTTAAACAACAACTCTGGGACATATAATACTTCTTTTATTTTTCACCCATATATGCTGGTTTTAAAGGATACAGACTTGTGTTCACTTTGCTGTTAATGACAGTTTTGTTTAATTAAAGCAGAGGTGGTTGGGCTTTTTAGAATAGTAGATGGGTGGGTTTACTTGGATGGTTAGACTATTCAAGCAGGGAGTATTAGACTCCATGTGGGGTTTGAAAGATTTTTAAAGTAAGTGTTTAGTTACATTAAAAGTTTTTTTGTGGGTGATGCAATAACAATTATTATGTATCTAATTAAACTTTTAAGTATTAATGTCAGTATGACTATTAATAAGCAGTTCTTTAACCAATAAGAAATATTATACTGAGTCCTTATAGTTAATTTTAAGAGAGTTACATCTACACTGTTGACCTGTATGACGAATGACATTTATTAATTGTATTTCCATAAATTTTAATGGATTGAATAAACAAATGTTTGAAATTATTTAACTCTCAAGTTATTTTAGATAATGACAGACTTAGTACTAAGCATTACTCTATATTATCTAGTCCACAATATAATAAAAACAAGAGGAGTTGCTATATTATGGAAACATTCTTTGCCCATGCCTAAAATCATTGACACATATACAGATGATAAAAGTATGCTTTGTTCTGTTACCCTAGAATATAATAAGAGAATATTAACCCTTATTAACTTGTACATCAAACTAGCAGGAAATTTTAATTGTATATTATCACCAAAGGATACTAATACAACAGATACATGGAAAATTCACTAAACTATTTCACCTTAGGGACATACATGATTTCTCAGATCCAGAGTTACTTTTCTTTACTTATTACTCATATAGACATAGAACACATTCCAGAATTGACAGAATATATGTCTCCAATGAGTTGATAGTTTAACTAGGCAAAGTTAAAGTGGCATCTTGCTCACTTTCAGATCACAACACAATCTGTTTGTTGTTTTGGTCCGGAGTCTAATGCCTTAGTTACTTGTTGAAAAAATTCCACCAGGCTTAAGAAGCAGGATCTGCCCTTAACAAACTCAGATTGCCTAGGGTCCAGGGACTGAAACTGCCTATATCCTTGTTTATAATGTCCAGGGTCTAAGACTGCCTATATCTTTGTTTATGATGTCCATTTATGGACCCAATCCCAATCGTCCCTGCCTCACCTAGGCCTACCACCCCCTCCACCCACCCAACCCAAAAACCCTAAGTCCCCACAATGTAGCTGTTACTCTCCTTTTACCAGTCTGTATCTTCTTTTCTTACTAATATATATATTACTTTACTTTTTTTTTTTATTATATAAAGTGTATATTTACTTGCTTCAGCTTTGTCCTTGTTGTTGTATGTATATCTGTGTTCTTGGCTTTTTTCCCCCGCCTCCACTGAAAATGGACATGTATCCAGTTGGACTAGCCCGGTCAACAGATGTAAAATAAATAAATAAATAAATTTATTACCTTACAGATATGACTGGTGAGGCTGCTAAGTTTTTAGTTACCTGTGTCCGCCATGGGTACTCCTTTCTGGAGTAAGATGACTACAGCAGTTTTCCACACTTCTAGTACAAATCCATTGAAGAAGCTGACATTGAATAAATGTAATAAGGAGACAGCCAGGCAGTGTTTGGCTCTGACAAATGGACGATCTGACACATTGTCAAGGTCTATGGAGCTAGTGTTTTCAGCCTTGGAGAGATTGCTTAGGACTTGCTTGGAGGTGATTTGGAGTTGGGTGTAAGTATGCTAATACAGGTGCTACCTCACAATTCAACCACCTCACAACTCAACCATTTCTCAATTCAACCATGTTTTTGGTTACCCATGTGTCCTGCAATTCAACCACTGTCTCACAATTTGACCTGGAAAGGAGGCTGAAAAGTTGTTCATTGTTTTCTGTTGTTGTTGTGTTGTTCATGTAGTGCAGTTGTTTGTTTAATGTGTCGTAAAGAAGTGCGAAAAAAGAGTGATACTGGCAGGAAAAAGAAGTGGCTGAACATTGAAAAGAAGAAAGAAATCACAGGTAAAATTGAGAGAGGAGGTAAAATCGGATGAATAGCAGAACAGTATGGCATGCCTAGGTCTACCATCTCAACATTTTGGAAAATGGAGACAGCATCATGGGTGCTAAGGTGTCTAAAGGAGCAACAAAGGTTTTGGACAAACACAGAAAAACAATTCATGAAGATATGGAGAAGATGCTTCTTGTTTGGATCCAAGAGAGGTAGATGAAGGGAGATCCAATAACTCAGGCCATGATCTTTGAGAAAGCTAATATCATCTTTGAAGACCTACAAAAAAAAAACTCCAGTAGGCAGCTCACAGTAAACAGAGGAATTTAATGCAAGTAGGGGATGATTCCACAGATTTAAAAAAAGAAGTGGTATCCACAGTGTTCTGAGACAAAGAGAGAGCAGCATCTAGTACTGACAAAGAAGGTGCACAGAAATTTATCAAGGAATTTAAAGAAATGACATCTGGCAGAGCAGGATTTTTTTTTAATTGCAATAAAATAGCTTTTCTTTCAGAGATTGAGCCAGAGTAGACTTCAGGGCCAGGGAAGCCAGGAGGATTCCACAGTCTCAGCTGAAGAACAGACAGGCTCACACACCACCTGGCTGGCAGAGCCTCTCTCTGCTGGTGTATCAAAAAGAAAGATGCTTTGGAAAAAAAAAGATTAAAAAAAAAAACTACCTGTAATGTGGAAATCAAATTAAAAGGAGAGAGAGAGAGAGAGAGAGAGAGAGAGAGAGAGAACAGGGTGACGAAGACGTCTCTTCCAACAACTAAAGACTAAGTAAACTCTGTAAATAGTGTAAATATGGTGACTCATGTTCACTTTTTGGCATGGACACTGATGGGCTGGGCAGAGAGAATGGGCACAAGTGTATGATGCCGACTCACCTGAATGAATGAGCCAAGTGGGGGAGCCACTAAGCAAAGTCCTGGAGAGGGAATAAAATAACAGACACACTAGTATATACTGAATTGTGTGTTATTTTTTCTTTTGGGGGTGTGGATAGAAAACTGTTGTAAGATATTTTAAGTTATAATTTATATCACATTAAAGTGAGCTAAATAAAAACATTTAATCATAATCAGAGACAACAGATATTCATTTCATAACTGCTATCGCACAATGATATAATGAGCATGCATTTTAGCTGGACAGGAAACATGTTAACCTGCATTCTTAAATGGATTTAGCGTCAAATAAATTTGTGTGTGACGTGTGAGCCATAGTTTTGGGAATGTACAGCATTCCTCCATTCTTCCTCCATCCCTCCTCGACATCCTCTCCTCCATAAAAGAACTGTTCTATACTTCAAATCATGATGAGCTACATTTTTTTGTAATTTTTTTAGTGTATTTTTAATTTTGTTTGGGCCAGGAAAGAATGAAATAATTTTCCATGCATTTGTGTGGGAAATGGAGTGTCACAATTCAACCATTTTGAAATGCAACCACTGTTCCAGAATGGATTACAGTTAAATTGTGAGGTACCACCTGTATGATGTGAATAATTTGGGGAGATAAGGTGTAAAGTCTGAACTGAATAGGTCTGCCAGTATGTTGACAATGACATCAAGCTTAGAGTATGTGATGCTATTTTGTATTAACTTAGAGCATTGTTGTTTAGTATTTCTTAGCTTCCTGACTTACCTGAAGAAGGCTTTATGGTTATCCTTAGTGTGGATGGCAATTTACAAATCATATTCATTCATTTTTCATTGATTATTTTGAGCTCTTCCTCTAATTGATGTGGTGTTAAGTTTACTTTTACTGCCTAGTAGTTTCTTCTGTTATTGTATAGTTTGTTGATGGTGGGGTTCCAGGGCGACCGCAGTGGTGCAGCAGTTAGCATTGCCACCTCACAGCTAAAGGTTCTGCGGTTTGATCCTCAGCTGGGGTGGCTTCTGTGCAGATTCTGCATGTCCACTCTGTGGTCATGTGGGTTTCCTCTGGGTGCTCCTCCCACATCCCAAAGACATACTGTAGGTGGATTGGACACTCTAAATTGGCCCTAGGCATGAGTGTGTGCCTTCTGTGGAAGGTTGGGTGCCAAGCTGGCAACTCGCCACTGTACAACTCCACTGCCACTCAAGAGCAGACAGGTGATCTACTGTGGCAACCCCTAACCAGGAAAAGCTGAAAGAAGAAGAAGTTGATGGTGGAGTTCCACAAAATGGTTTTGCTCATAAATGTGGCAATACATTTATGTCTAATGGGAACTGAGGTCTCTGTGTTAGCTTGGAGGTGAGTATAGAATGTATCCATGAAAATTGCAGAGTGTGAAGCAGGATCAGCTAGGTGAAGAGGATGTCTGAATTTCATCAGGTCATCAGTTAGCTGGAATAGGTTTGCGTTTGCCTTAGAGTAGTTGTTGAATATGGAGGGATTTCAAGGTGAATCAAGTCTCACACCTAGAGTAAGTTTTATTGTACAATGGGCAGATCTGACAGGTGATTTGGTAACTGTGAGCTGTAAGCATAGGAAATGATATTTATGAGAACCAGGCCTGATATCCTTGGGCCCCTCATTGTAATTTGGACTAATTGGTCCAAAGAGTTTGCATTTGTGTAATAGTTGAACTTTAGCTGTAATGGTTGCTGTAATGCATTTCATAGCATCATTACCGAGTACTCACCTTGGCTTTTCCTAATGTTTGATGAAGATACTTCTCAGTGTAATGGTGTGTTAAGTAGCTATTGTTTTTAATATGCTTATTTCTATTTATATTGATAAAAAAGATCATGTGATGTGGAAGACCATTTTTTTAGCCTATGTTGTGATGCTCACCATTTGTTTTGAAGATATCTTAAGTAATGGAAGCACTTAAATAATACTTTTTTTATCTTGGTGGTGCTAGTTTTACATTTAGTCAAGCATCTCTTGCTTTTCGTAACTTTGTGTATACCAATAGATTTGAAGCAAACATGGCTATTTTATTTTAAGATGCTTGAAGTGTTTTGAATGCCTCTTTTTAATGTTTAATGAATATGAACTGCCTGAATTGGAGTCTGTTGTTTACTTTTGCAGATTCTTCCTCCAGTGATATAAAGTGACAGAGGCAGGTGCATATAGATTTTTATCAAATTAATTTGTTATTAATAACAAAGAATACAATATATTTAAAATTTGGCAGTGCATGATGGTAAAAAGAACCTTTTGACTTATCAAGAAAGGCTCACTTCCTGTCTGTAAGAAACATACTGAGCAAGCTATTAACTGTCTGTCATGCTGCAACTGGGAATCTTACACAATGTTGGTAGTTAAGCACAGGAATAACTTCACTGTCTTATTTTTCATTATGATTAGTAGATAAATGCAGAAGCATTGAAATCACTTTACGCAACAGCATGTCATGCCTGTTGTCTTCACAGACTTTGGTTGTATATTGTCAGTGTACACCATCTGTGCACTGCATGTGGTATGAAACTGGTATTCATAGTCACAATATTGATTTAAAAAAAATCAGCTACATACCCTACATTCCTCAGCTAATATAGCTGACTCAAATGCCACACCTCAGAGCAAATATTACATTCCTTGCTGATGCAGTAGCCTATTTGTCACAGTGTGAGACACTGAGACTGGCGTTAGCTAATTATGCCAATAAAAATAAAGAAAAGCATGGTTTGGATGAACTAAAAGGAAACTTTATTGAGCAACTAAAGTGAAAGATAAGTACTTATTTTCAAGAGCTGTAAACTTCTTTAGATCAATGTTAATCTCAGAGTAAAACTGTTTCTTAACTATATTTCTTAATTAGACAAAGCTAAATTCAAGTTATAATGCAACAATTTAAGTACAAAGTAAGTTCCTTGTCTAAACTCATAATTGTGATACCCTTGCCAGTCAGGTTGTGATGGTAAGCAAAGCTATCAGGGTCATTCTCAGTTGGGGATGGAGGATAGATAAACAAGGGATTATAAGGGTCATAGGAACTATTTTCTGGCATCTGAATCTGGAAAAGAAAAAAATACATGTGAATTAGTCAGGGGTGGGGAGGCTAGGTGCTTTCATCCAGGTAACGGGCTTCATCAGATCAAGTGACATAGAAGGTGGACCCTTGTGTGGGTTACAAAAATTGTGTCAGTATGTATAGAGGGCATAGTGTGAATGATGAGAATGAGCCTTAGAGAACACAATATTTTTTATAATATCAAACTCACATCAATTGCTGGGATATGAGAATATGCCATCTGTGCTAAATTGAATTAAAATCATGTAAAGTGCCAACTAAGAGGATATCACTGAAGATCTGTAAACCCATCCAAAATTTGCAAACAATAGCAGCGTAAAGATAGTTACATATGCAAAGTTTCATAATTCAATTGACTGAAAATCAAACAGGATGGGTGCAAGGCAGGGGCATGGGGTCTTTGTGGCTGTTTAGTCAAATAACAAACCTAGTGCATAGATTGCAAGACAGAAAAAGGTGTTAGGGAGTAAACGCTGGAAAACACTAGGATGTCTCTGTGGTTTAAAGTGGCATAGGTATTAGAAATATACAATCCTACAGTATAGATAAGACAACTGGAGTGGTGTCTAGGAGAACTGAAGAGGAGAGGAACAAGAATACAACAGAATAGGAATAGTGCATATGTTTCTCCTGTGCACCTATCAGATTAGGGGTGTCTGCAGAGGTGTGGATAGTGGCAACAAGAGTGCTGATTGGGAAGTAGTAAGGTAGTGCAAGACAACACTGTCATGAAAATTATGAAATAGAATTGAAAATAACCCTGAAAATATTAATTAGCACTTGGTGAGTGCTCCAAGTGTGCAGAGTTTCTGGGTAGAACTGATTATGTTTCTCCTGTTTTAAACAATCATGAGGATCCACCCTCTTGGCCACTTGATCTGATGAATCCCAGCCTCTGGATGAAAGTATGAAACCTCCTCACCCTAACTAATGCACATCATTTTTTTCCTTTTCAGATTCAAGTGCCAGAATCAGTTCCCATAGTCTTCACCATTCTTTGTATATCTCTGCCAACAACCCTCATCTCTGACTGACTGACCAGATACTTCCCCTCCCCCATCACAACCTGACTATCAGGAGCATCACATGTTTCAGCTTAGGGGTAGGAAGTTAACTTTGAATTGAAACTACTGGATTGTAACTTGTAATGGGCCCTGAAAATAGTTTAGTTGACAAAAGAGCTTTCACTTTAGTAGAACAATACATTTCCCTTTTAGCTCATCTTGTATTTTTATTTATTTTTATTCATTCAGTAATATAGCCACTTGAGGCTCACCATACAGAGTTAGGGACTATCGACCATTTCATAGTCTTTCATAGTTTTTTTCTTTTGGCTAATTCTGCATTGATGATTGCTGTTTAAATGAGGGAAAAGTAATTATAAACCAAGCTATGATATGCAAAGACACAGTATAATGTTTTATAAAATATTTTACAAAGCATATCATCCCTCTCATATATGTACATATCCATGTCTTTATATAAGCCTTTAACTAACCAATTAGACTTTAAAGCTTAATTGCTTATCTTCATGGATAACTCAGTAGCACAGGATGGCTGATCCATTTGCTGAGAGTCTCAAACTAGGCTAGTCAACATGTAATACATGATGAGGTTGGGTTATGTCTGATAAGAATGCACACAGATGGATTCTAAGGCACAATGCACTTGCTCAAAGTCCTTTTGCACCTTAGTACACTGTTTTCAGGACATACCCCAGTTCTTATAGTGTGATAATGTGCTTATAAATAGTTTTTTTTTGAAAATATAAAAAAGTGGTTAGTTATTTGCATTAACATGTCAAGAAATAACACTGTGGATATACAGAAACACTGAAAATAGGCCATTTTATTTTTTTGTGGAAATCAGAAAATCCTGCTCAGTCCACACATCACAGTGAGTCTTGAATAATATCTAAGTATAGCAAACAAAATAGACAAAAGGCAGTGATACTCCTGTCATTCATCAGATTAAAACTTTGAAAGCACTTAACAATGATGCTTAGTAACTTTAGTGTGTGTGTGTGTGTGTGTGTGTGTGTGTGTGTGTGTGTGTGTGTGTGTGTGTGTGTGTGTGTGTGTGTGTGTGTGTGTGTGTGTGTGTGTGTGTGTGTGTGTGCGTGTGTGCGTGTGTGTATGGGTCTGCTTGACATTACCGAAATGTCAGTAGACCAAATTTCAAATCATCGAGATGAAAAGAGTGAAGTTTCATATAACTGAAACTTCACTATGCCGATGTTCAGATGACAGAACATTTGAAATGCCGACTCTCAAACTGAGTGGAACAGGAAATCTGCTGATTTCCGCACTGTAGTGCGATCTCGGAGTTGGTATATTTAATTTATAGGGAGACACAGCCCCCTTGCAAAAATCTAAAATCTAAAATTAAAATTATTGTTAATGTTGGTTTAGCAAATCTCCACTGAATATTTTTGTGGGGCACCTGCATGAATATTCAGTGGAATTTGTTATTTGTATGCGGGTGTTGGTTTGTGGGCAGGGTTTGTGGGTGAGTTAGGTAGCTGTTTTAATTTGACAGGGCAGTGCTTAGATGGGATGAGTTGTTAGTTTTGTTTGTGTATTATGTAAAAGGTATGTTGCATGTTATAGGGTCAGTGTTTTGACAGTTGGCTATGTGCATTGTCAGTCTTCTGAGTTTTCAACATTGTTGTCTTGGTCATTTGAAATTCAGTCTACTGACATTTCGTAATGTCAAGTAGACCCATATATATACTCACCATTGTCATTGATATTAGTACCCTCGAGTCTGTGGAGTGTACACCTGTGGTCCTCGTGGTGTGGTCCTCCTCGGGTGCTCGGTTTCCTCCCCCCATTCCAAAGGACATGACTGCAAGTTGGACACTCAGGGTGGCCGGCCCTAGGTGTCGTGGTGTGGTGTGTGTGTTCGTGCTGGTGGGCTGGCCCTGGGTGCAGCGTGACAACCGTAAACACCCTGCCAAGGAATGGGACAAGGCTGGTGATGTGGGCGACTAATCGGGAAAAAGCCGAAAGAAGAAGAAGAAGAAGAAGTCATTGATATTAGTACCAATAGTGTTAAAACAGGACAAGGACTAGCTCTAGTTCTTAACTCCTAACATTATGGACAAAGCAATTAACAATTTAATGAGGACTTTCCCTACAGATTATGTTGCAGTTTCACCTCTATGCACCATTAACGAAACCTATGAATGGGAAATATGTTAACGTGCCAATGATGTTCTCTTGAGCTACCTTTTTCCAGCAAAATAATGAAGGAAATATAGTGGTCCCAAATGGATATCAATGTATGATATGTAGTTGTGCTATAAAAACACCCAGGAAAGCTGACATATTTTTAAAAGTGCATGTTGATTTATTATATTATTTTCCTTGACTGGCGGAGTTTGCCTTTTGCCATGTTAAATGTTGAAAGGACACAGATATGGGCATCTCTCCAGCATTTAGTGAGGATACAGAAATAAACAAGCCTATTTTATAGAGTTATTCTTATCTTCATGCATGACCCATGAGCACATAATATTTAAATGATTTTAGACTGTATAGATATACTGTTAAAAGTTATGTGACTCATGGTTTAGCCTTCTTCATGTAACTTATTTGCAATGTGCTATTCAAACCCTGATTTATGCTAACAGCCACCTGTAATCATGGTGTTACATCAAACATACTAATAAGATCTCTAATGTAAACAGAATGTTAAAAGACCTCTTTGGTTTTGATATGTGCCTCTGCTATTTATGCAAGTCATAGAGAAATGAGGGAGGAAAAACTAGAGTGTTTGTGTGTGTGTGTGTGTGTGTGTGTGTGTGTGTGTGTGTGTGTGTGTGTGTGTGTGTGTGTGTGTGTGTATGTGTGTGCATGTGAGAGAGAGAGAGATACAGTCAACAGCTAGAGTTAATGATTCAAAAAGGCTGGGAGACTGCATTTAGACTAACAAAAAATTACAGACCTGAAATTACAATGATAAATATACTTTTTTAAATACCTTTGTTAAATTATCACCGAAGACATAGGCACACATACATTAACAGAAAATAAAACAAACCATAATATGTTTTCATACTTTATACAATGCAGACATGCTTTCTTTCTTTATAGCAACTATCATCCACTCCAACATTAAATATATTGCACAATTTCTGCCTTCTTTTAAACCTCATTCCTCCTTCTCCTCCTGAACATTATTCTGCATGTATTATTCCCACAGTTTACATTTAATTTTTCATAATTTGTTCATTCCCTTTTCTAAAGATCTCACTTCCAATTCGTTTCTTTGACAATATTTAATACTTCACTTACAGTGCATTTAGATTTTGATTTCCATTTTCTAGTAATGCTTTTCTGGCAGCCAATATCATTAAACTTAATAAGATCTTATGATATCCCAGCAATTCAGATCTTGTGCCCCCAGCTCAAAACAATTAGTTTGTTTGCTGCAGCAATTTGCTACTCCGGTATTTCCACCAGAGTACCCTGTAGTGCAGTATTAATATCTGCCAACTCATCACACTCCCCCAAAACATGTTCCCATTTACCTCTTTCTTTTCTTTCATCACCCTTCCAGCATTTGCTATCTACCCAAGGAAAGATTCTCTGACGTCTTCTTGGGATATACAAATACCTATGCAAATATTTTTAAGCAAAAATCCTAAACCTTCTGGATTTTTGCATACATGGGAGCCACAGATATTTTTTTCTAATATTCCATTGTAAATTGCTTTTCCAGTCTTGCTTTCTAATACTTTTTTAAACTCCTCTGATTAATTCTTATCATGCAACATTTTCTATGCCCTATTACTTACCCATTTTTTTAACAGCGGCTTCTGTTCTAGACTCAGCTAAAAACTCCACCAGAGCAGGTCTTTCTCTTGATATTCCTCTAGTCCTATTTCTTTGCCCTTAGTCTAATATCAGTCCTTGGTAGGGAAGGAAATCTATCACCTGCAGTGCACACTTCTGCTTAGCTTATTTCTACTCTACTACCTTTCCATCTGAATTTATTTGTTCCCCAATACCTTGGTTTTTTTGCCAGTTTTCTCCAGTTAATTCCAGCCCCATCTTGCCTATTTCTCTACTGCTCCTTGTAGTAATTTCTATTTGTAAAAAGTCCTTTCTCCATTCCTGTGTTAACATACTTCTTAGAATACTTTCTGCAACTTTATAAATATAATATTCTGTGTGGTTATTGTTATTCTGCTTAGGGATCTGCATCCAAAATCCTACTCTGTCTTTATTTATAGACCCCCAAGTCTGCTTCATCATCATCCCTTTTCACTTTGATTTAAAACTTTTATGTCTTCCAAATAGTGCCCACTTCTATTGCAATTTCTGTCATAATGAGTGCTGAAGGGTAGATAAGTAAAGTAGATTTGGAGTATCTGGGATGGTAGCACTACCACTAAGAGATGAAGCTGTCTGAAGTCATCTGTGCGATGCTAGAATGCAGTAATAATCTGTATTAGAGAACATGAAAACAAAAATATCACATTTAAGGTAGCCACCTTGTACCAACTCTATATTTTACTATGTTGCTTAGTGACTTCAGTTTGGTGCATTTAGCTGGGGAGATCTGAAAGATATTTCCTAACATTTGTACTTAGTTTTGTTATGCGGGGCTGTTTTCTGCCAGAAATACTGTATCTACATGTAGTTCCTAAATTCTATAATTTTAATGTTTGTTTGTCTTTCGGCTTTTCCTGGTAAGGGGTCACCACAGCGGAACTCCGGTCCCCTAATGATTGGCAGTAGATTTTTACAAATGCCGCAGTGCCAGCTCGACTCCCAACCTTCAACGAAGGTATACCCATTTACGCACGCATGTCTTTCAAATGCTACCCAACCGCGGGGAGGACATGCAGACTCCACACAGAAGGCATTCCCAAGCACAGCCGAGAATCGAACAGGAGAACCTCTTGCTGTGAACCTCTTGCTGTGAGGTAACAATGCTACCACCGTACCACTGCAGCATTTATAACCCCATTTTCAAAGCACTGAATTTAGAAGCAATCCCACTGAAGAATTGTTCTGTGGGCTTTTCCATAATTGTGCAAGACAAATGAGGGACAGGGTAAGGGCAGTTTTTGCTACAGATAAATTACTGTTTCTAAGGGCATTATTTGCTACAGATGAATTAGTTGAAACACCCATATAAATCTGATAGGTTCTGCTATCTGCATGTTCATATAGTCACATATATGTTCACAAAACTCTACTGATGCTTTACCTGTAGGTCAGTGAAAAGCCATAGCTATGCAAAGTATATTCTTAAACATTGTGTTATAATAGCAACACACAGTACACCTAGATAGCTAATTGCTAGTCATGAGCAATAGAGTAATTTTGTGAACCATAAACACTGGATATTCATGACACAAATATCAAAGCGAATTTTGGAATAAAGATATACTCACAGCATAAGTACAATAGTTTCAACTAAGTGGCTACTTTCCTCTAACCTGCTGAGTTTTGTTTTGATGGTATTTTAATACTTCATATCAGTGGGTAATAAACATTTAAATTATTTTATAACATGGCATTCTGATCACTGTAGTTCATGTATTGACTATATATATGATGGCACAACACTGTACTCAATCCTGTGCTGAATCTAAAAATTGACTAGATGGGTTAGTTTTTCATCATAGTTATCAAATTGTGATAAAATAAAATAAAAATAAAATAAAATAATTACTCACTTATCACAAGTAACAGGTTGTGGTGTCCTTGTGAAGGTCACAGCAGGATAGACATGATTAATATGGACACAGAGCAGTCCGCCAATATTAATATTTCCAGTCCTAACAAAAATGTTGAGATTGAAACCTGGAAGCCTGCAGCCCTGGGAAGAAACTTGAGGGCATTCTAAACTGGTGAATGCTGCTAATAGGATTAACATTTGTAAAGCCATAATGCAGTTCAAGAATGAGACATCCCAATTAGAAAATATATAATGCAGAGTTAATGATCCATGTTACAACTGAATATTAATGTGCAGAGATCAGTTCAGATGTCTTAGTCAGTACATCCCCATTTAGATATTGTTATTTTCTTTATTCTTTATTAATTGGGTAACTGAATTATTCCATGGTTCCTCTTCAGATACAACCTGTGCCATAACAACAAGGCATATACAGACTGAATGAAGTCCAAAAACAGAGCATACAAACAGCGTTTACACTGGATAACAATAACAGGTCAAGGTTAAGCACAGAAACACAACAATCAGTATCACAATATGCAAGTAGAAAATGCAACAAAAGCACATAAAGTTTATCAAAGAAGAAAATACCAAAATGGCCCTATGTACAATGAGAGTGCAACACAAAGGCTGACTATCTATCAGAAAAGAAAAACATCCAGCATATTCTTTCTACACTAAATAGTGGCAATATTTGGAAAAAAATACATACAAGTTTAAAGCAATTTTCTGTCCACCAGTTAGCGTTTGTTATTCTATTCTGTTGTTTTGCTTATTTATTTGGCATTTAGGTTTCACAAGCCAAATTAGTTGAAAAAAACTGAATTCACATTAACAAAATTTAACTATTTCAGAAGACATTGTAATATGTATTATTTAGTATATGATATTTCAGAACTACCATGTATATTCCTTCATTACTTTTCTTATCATTGAAGTACTTAATTGTAAATGATGTGATAAATTCACACAAACATTATAAGGTAATGTTATGGTCTTATCTTTATTCATAAATAGAATTTACTTTGGACAAATATGACATACTTGAGATATGGTTTCTGTTTAGGAACTTGCTGCCAATATAAAGTTGACATTCATGTGGTCAGTTAAATATAGTTATCAGTTGGAAGCTCGCAGAGTGTTACAAAGCAATATTGTACAGATATGTGCAGAATATTAGTGCAGTGCATGGAGCACCCTGATTATGCTAAAAAAATGGCTATATTATATTCTGTTCAGCACTGCCCGAGCCCAGACCTTAGCGATGTTTAAAGGCTTAGCATTGTTAAGATCGAGTCTGCACTAAAAGCAGACAGCGTTGACCCGAAAACAGCAGCAGAAGGATATGAAATGGTTTCATTTCAACTGCTGTTTCTGCCTGCTGTCTGCTAAAGTAGATCCAAAGGGAATATGTAAGATGTCAACCACTTTCCCAGTGCTTTAGGGCTTTCAGGGATGACACAACACTTTGCATATATATTTTATTTTAAATCTTATTTTGACCAGCTTGTAGTACATGGAGAAGATAAATCTCTGTGCACTACAAAGATTATGTGTTTTCAACATGGATGCCAAGCTTCACCTCTTGAGCTTCCCTCTCAAGGTGAATATCTTGGCATCCATGTCTTGAGCACATAATATGCTTGTTATGATTGGCAACCCAATCATAATCCTCTATTTTAGTTATATTATCTGCTTTCAAAAACTGCATCAAAGATTAATATTTAAATTATTCTGTTCAATGTTTGGCTGCCATGGTTTAACTCCTTGACTTTAATATAAACAACAGATATGTAAACCATATGGAAGAAATTTAATTTTCAGTCACTTGTATCTAAATTGTAACTTGAGAAGTCTAAATATGCCTAATTTTGGTTTGTATGACGTATCATGGGATATATGTATGCATTACTTTCCTGGAGTGCAGTGGACAGACTTACAGATGTTTCAGAACTTTGTGAAGAGCTTTTCATGAAATGTTTGGCTAGAACAGTGGTACCTAAATAATTAGAAATAGATTTCATCTGATCCAGTATCTTTGAAAAGTGATTCAGATTAGGCAATACATCTCCAAAAGGTATGAATATAGTTTAAGCTGATGAAGTTCATAAGCCCATTAAAGTAATGACATGGTACATTACCGTGGATCAGCGCACTTTTTGGATAAAGAAAATAGTTTTGCCTAAGGCAGGTCAGTATCTGGGCACGTCAAGCTCTCATTGTATGTTTAAGTCACTGCCACAAGTACATGTATAAGGCAGAAACTGCTATTCTAGATGTATCATTTTATTCCAAGCTAGTTAGGTGTCTGATACCAAGTGTAAACAAGAAAAAGCAGAGACAATTTTTTTTGTTCCTATATGGAAAATCAGCCTTACAATGACTTTTAGCTGGCGCAGGATAATTTCCCTGATCCCCAACTCCTCTAAGGTTACTGTTTATGAAATGCTTTAATATGGCTCAGTTATCATGAAAGCTGGCAGCTGATTGAGCTGTTTTTTTTGTTTTTTTTTTGCCCATTTTGGTTGTGTTTTCTTTTCTTTTCTTTTCTCAGCAGTTGTGAGACCATAGTATATATATATATATATATATATATATATATATATATATATATATAAGCAAATAGGGGTGTGGGGGACAAAACACTTGAGATGGTGTTGCAGGGGGCAAGACCCCCCTGCAATAAACATTCTGAAGTTATCTCACCTGCAGTTTTGGCTAGTGCTTTGTTTAGAGGTTTACAGTCAATGGGTTTTACTTTGGGGACTCCTAATAAATTTGTTCTTATTCTACTATTAGACATTACCGTAAGAGACACAGACTACAGTTACAGATCCGTTTTCCATTTTCTGAATTGTGGTACCCGGGATAAGCAAATCCCACAAAATGATTGTTGAATATACACTGTAAAAGAAATCTACTTCTTAGTTTTATGCAATATAAATTTTGTTATATTAATTTGATACTAATAAAAATACAGCACACTAGGGTAACATTCTATAATTTCTAGATTTGTGTTTATTCAAGGATAATATTCCATTTATGTTATATACTGTAGACTATAAATGAAAGAGCTGTTAAGTCCACTAAGGAAAACAGATTAACTTGGGTAACTTGCACTGTTGAAAGGCAAGTGCAAGAGACGATAAGCAGGACAGATAATTCCTTCTGCAATAAAACATTACAAATATAATTGTATACAGTGTTTCTTTTATTGATTACATTTTAATACCCATATTCAATGTAATGTACAAATTATGAAAAAAGCACCTACTATAATGGTTCATAGTTATTTACCAGGCATGAAGCCCAGAGGCCATTGAGGAGCCTTGCTCAGTTTCCCAATTGCCCTGCAGCACTGCCTGGTTAAGTAGCTTGCTCAGAGTTGCACAACATGCAAAAGGAGGCTGAGGAAATCAAACCTTGGACTACATTAAACAGCTCATTAACATTTCATAGCCTTAACCTTCTGCACTAACTGCCAGATGTACTACAATTGGCTATCTCAAATTTCAGGTTACCTTTTAATCTTTTTACCAAGTAGTCATGCTTGTCTTGTAGAATGGTCATGGGCTGTGCCATAAGTCATGTTTGTCTTGTAGAACGGTCATGGGCTGTGCCGTACTATCAGTCTGTTTCCTAAATGCACATCATGAAACAAAGGAAGCTATATAAGCAGGCAAGTAAATAAACATGGACTGGTGTACAATGTTGTGTCAGACAGAATGGTGCAATTAAGTGAAATACTAGTTTCTGCTTCATTGAGTTTCTGTAACATAAAACAATGGAATGGTACATAATTATTGGGCTTCACAAGCATGCTAATTCCCTTTTTTCTGTATTAATTATATAGGGTAAAACTTATAAAACTAGAATTTGTTAGCAAATTATATGTGCGCAACATGTTTGTCAGTGAGGGACTGTGAGTACTTTTTTTTTTTTACTGCGCTATGAGATTAGAAAACAAGGCTTTCATTTTTCTCCTCAGTGGCAGAAAATTAGAAAATTAATACTTCATTGGTACTGCTTTGAGGTCTTTACATTAAGGTTAATTAAAACAACACACATAACACAAAAATTCAGATGCACACACACACACACACACACACACACACACACACACACACACACACACACACACACACACACACACACACACACACACAGTAAATTTACCTTACCCTTTAACTTTTGAAAAAAGAAGAGTTTGCTACAAGCTGAAGAAATATATTCTTAAATTGTGCACATATTCATTTTCTGAACTGTACTTTTTACTCATCCAGCTGTAGCTTACAGGGTATGGCTACCACACCTCATAATGGATGAGATACTTCCAGAGATGTAAAGCTGTTGCTTGTCACAGAAAAGTATGCACACCCACAAAAAAATTATAGAATGCAGTCATTTCTCACTTGCTCTAGATTAGCTCAGCCTCTGTTATGTGTTCTCTAATGGCTGACTGTTTTCTGCATCTACAAATAAGTAGAATCAAGGACAGATAGCTGGATGAATAGATAGATGGCTTGAGTAATGGAAGGAGAGCTAGACAGACAGACAGACAGACAGACAGATAGATAGAAAGATAACATTTGCTATTTATTCTTCTAAGTGCCAATATTTGTTGTAACATTAAGTTTTGGTAATCCTACAGTGAAGAACTTTAATGCCAGCATAGGTCATTATGTTTTTGAGCAGAATTATATGATCTGTACTAGAACCTAGTGAGCAGTTTTTTTATAACATGACTGAGGAAAATGTAGGCTGTATGGTGAAACTCCAGAATAAATTAATATGGTGCTTGTCACTGATGATTCTGGACCACTCATGGAACTCTGAAAGGGAAAACTGCACACATACTGGACTAAAAGAGCCTGATAATGTGACAAAGAACCTCCTTGTTTGCTATTGGAATGTAATGGTAAGCATCTCTGAAGTCTAAGGTTACCATAGCACAGTGATCTGGGAGAATGGCTAACACTGACTGGAATGTGAACATCTTAAATTTCAGAACTTTTACATTTATTTATTTATTTTTATTTTATTAAAAGCGACTAAGGGTATGGAAATTAGATATTGCATTATTTACCAGCAGCATTACATAGTTAAAGCAGACTATTTATAGAGGTAGCATTACATAAGTGTTACACAAGTTTTATGGTTTAGAACAGAGTAAAGAGTTAAACAGGATTGCATTAAAATAAGTTAAGTTAATTTGGTTATACATTTTAATGTTAAATTAAACTTGAAAAAACATTTTACTGAGTAAACATTTTTTTTGGGATTTGAGTTTTAGTAAAGTGTGGTTCATTGAGGTGAGTGGCATATCAGGTTAGTAGAGAAAAAGGATCTACTTACAGAGTTTGAGTGAAGGATGTTGTTAAAGAGTAGTATTTTGCTAGTCTGAATTATTAGAATTTTATTTTGAGGATCAAGGAGAATAGTGTTTAGCTGTGATTTTGTTATTATTTTGATTAGAGGGATTTATAGTTATAAATTGTTTTATTATACGTAGGCAGGCTAGTTTATTAGTTAAGTGCAGGAGAATTAATTGGATTAAGGCCATTGATTAGGGAATTAAGTGCAGGGCAATGAGGGATTAGGTGATAATAGCATGTCTGTGGGTATTGATTCAGGAATGGTTGCATCAAATTTGAAGGTAGAGAAGGACAGGTCCGAGCCCAAATTGTAGGAGTTTGATGGAGCATGAGAAACAGAGGCTGGAAGAACAGAGAGAGCGAAGGCTGTAGTGACAGGAGTTTATAAGAGGGGGGTTTAGTTCTTTAAAATGTAGTAGTTGTTTAGATTGATGGGTTTATTTTATTTGTTGTATTTAGTTATGGGTGTTTTGGCTGATGACATTTATAGTTTTTTATTATGTAGTTAAAGAGAAAGATGCTTGAGACCCCTTTTAGATTATGGGATAAAATGAATTAGGTTGGAAGAAGTTAGGATCTTTGATGGTATGGTAAAGTTGAAGATTTGTAAGGTTTTGCATGTTGGTAGCTGACCATATTTCTTTTTGATGGTTTTGGTTCAGTATCAGAGTAGAGTCATGGTATGAGTGCATATTCTATGTGGATGAGTAGAAAGCTGACCATAACTCTACTTGTGAGGATTGAGATGACAAGGTCAGAGAGGTAATGGTAGCTAAAGGTATAGATGGAAGTGAGCAAACAAGGTAGTATAAGTGGTAGCAGGTAGGAGTCGAGCTGACTTAGAGGATTAGAGAGCCTGAGGTCTCAGTATTGGAGTAAACAGTCTGGTTGGAGAGTTTGTATCTCTACTGGATTGTTTGTAGGTGGATTAAAGTTTAGATCAACCAACCATAGAGATGCTATAGTTAAGATCCAAAAATGAATTGAGGATATTGTAAAGGCCCCAGTATCTGACAGAATGTTTGTTGTAAATGGAATAAAATGAGGTCGGAAGCCATGTAGAGGCTGAATGGCTGCCTGACATAGTGGGCTGATGAGGATGGTGTCCATAGGTTTGCTTTTGGAATGGTATTTGGTGTGGGTCCATACTCTGAAGCAATTGATTTGTATTCGGATTATGAAGAAATAGATAATACATTTTATAATATAATGCCTTTGTGTGGAGAGTATAGATTTGTTTTTAAGGATGGAGAAATTAGTTAGAGCTATGATTCATTGATTGGTATTTGTGGGAATAGCATCAGCTGATTGGAATGGTTACTGTAAACTATGGGATCAGCTGATGCATGTGGAGGTTTTAGTAGGGTTTTCAGAGAGGATGATGAGTTGGGTTTAAGTGGGTTTTTGTGCAAAGGTGCTGAACGTAAGGGGGTTTTGGGGGGTTGGAAGGGTGAGGCAGGGAGCTAGAGTTCTAGGGTGTTACTTTCAGGAACAGGGGAGTAGGAGCTATTATCAGACTAGCTGAAGCTTCTCGGGTAGCTATCAAGAGCAACTTGGGTAGGAAGTTTCTTGGGGGTTAAACAAAGATTATTTCTGGGATTTGGAGGACGTAGCAGCAGGGATTTTGATTTAGTTTAAAATTATTTAAGTATTATTGTTTTTTGGTCAGGGTAATTTTTGGTTTTTTGTTTAGTGTGTGTAAAGTATTTTATTATTTATTTTTTTCTATTCCGTTCCTTGATTGCCTGCATTGCCTGTTCTTTATTTAGGGCTGAATGAGGCCACAAGAAGCCTATATTTGCTTTCCCGCTTTTTTTTCTTGAGGAATTTTTGAAATGAAGAGGTGCATGTTATTTTTTTTGTCATTTGAATTTGCTTTCTCTTTGAATGAACAGGTGCATGCAAAAATCTTGAGTTTTGGGACTATTGGTTCTTGTTATGCTTCAAAATCTTTTTAGGTTTTTTTTCTTTCTAAGTTTTTGTTTTTGTTGTTTTTTTTCTGAGTTTTATTTTTTGCCAAGAATTAGTTGGTTTTTAACCTTTCTGAGTAAGTTAATGGTTTTACGAATTTGCTAGAGTTGGGGGTTACTGGAGTAGGGAGGTTAGTGGGTATTGGTTTTTGGGTTTTCAAAGCTGTTTACCAAGTTTCTAGGTCTACCCTTTCCTTTTTGTTGGGTTTATATGGTGGTGTAGGGTGGAGTAGGGGTGGATATATGGGTTATATTATATATGGTTGGTGTGTGAGTCTTTGGGGGGGGTTCAGTGTAGTAGGTTGTCTTTATATCAGTGAGTGTAGATAACCAGGGGGGGGGGACATGAAAATACAGATGATGATAACTCATACAATGTATATTAATATGATATTAATTAATTTACAGATGATATTAATATTTATTTTATTAGATATCATTTTTAGTGGAGCAAATCTCAGGTTATTACATGGTGAGTTATTATTCAATCGAGATTTAGAGAGTACAGCTGTGATTTACCCCTTCATAGTCCTGCCCTTCATCTACCCCAATGTTAGGTCCTAAAGGTCATTGTTGTACAATGGTGGTAAGGTTCATTGTAAACAGAGAGAGGTTCAAACAGGGTTTCAGATAAACAGAGAATTCAAGAAATGGACATCCAGAAGTGCATGCAATTCATGTACCTTGTTATTAATGTTTCTAATTTAGAGCTTATCAGGGCTAGAGAGAGTTAGTTGGCCTATAATGTAGAGTTGTAGGGTTGATTACAAGCAGAGGGTTATGGGTTGGATATGTGGACTAGCCTTGAATATCATGAATCTGAATTTGGTTTTATTAGAGTTTGAATTATTTTTGGTACTGACTTCAGGAATTTGTTTATTAATTTGTGGGGGGAGAATTTTCTAATGTGTAACTGATATTTGATAGGATCTGGTACTGTAAGGATGATTTGATAGGATCTGGTACTGTAGTATGGGATCTGGTACTAGGGAAGGATTTACAGGTGGGGTGATAGTATAAACGGGTCCTATGAAAGAGGTAAAGGGGTGGAGTGTACACAAGAGTGGAAGGGTGTGAGTGTAGAGGGTAAGTGTGTGGAGTATATCATTATATGTGTGAATCCGCTACAAGTGGGTGAACATGGTGACACAAGGATTAGAAGAGGAGAAGGTAAGTGGTGAGGAGGGGAGAGTGAAGAAATGGGGGAAGCTAATAGGTGCTGGCAAAAATAGTGGTGTAGTGAAATAGGGTGAATTAAAGGGGTGGGTGGAGATATCCCAGATGAGGAAGTAGGGTACATAGTAAGTATAGGGGTGGGCACTGTGGTGGGGATTTAGAGGTACTGGGAGGGGAGAAGAGAGGGAGGAGGGAGGGGAAGAGCCGAAAAGAGGGAGGGCAAGGGCTGCAGCTTCAAGGTAAGAAAGGCCCAAATAAGGTAAAGTAGCTATAAGGTGTAATATTTCTAAGCCTAATGTAAGAGTCACTAGGAAGGAGAGGCAACCAAGGCAAAAGAAAGAAAGAGAAACAAGCTGCCTATGCTGACCCACCTATATGTTACTGAGTACAAAGCAAAAAGTTTTAAACGCTACTTTATCTTTCTGTTTAAATAACCTAAGCTGTTAAATGCTGAAAGAAACACACTGCAGCACTGTTTTCACTGTGTTGTAGGGAACTTTTGTAGGAAGACTAGAAAAGAAACTAAGAAAAGAAAAGGTAAAGCATGAGCAGTCAACATACAGTTAATTACAGGCAGTTGGTGCAGAATAATGCATTCAGAAAGGGTTGTAAAATGATTTACTGAACACAACCTAATAAGCAAAGCTAAGTAATGTAAGAGAGAGCAATGCAGTAAGAAATAAGATTTTAAAACTAAAAAAATAAATACAAGAAAAAATAAAGCAAATGTACAATTAGAAAATTAGAAAATAAAGCACTAAAGAAATTCAACAGTAAAAAGCATCAAAAAGTTATTCAAGTCATAAAATGTGTCTTTCAATGTGTGTGACACAAACACAAAGCAAACACATGCAGCAAATTATAGCTCTTCTTACACTACACAGGTTCAACACAAACACACAGAAACACACACAAAACCACAGAAGTCACTAGCTACTTATAGAGCTCTGAAAAAAAATAGAAAAAGAAAAATGCAGCAGTCTGTATAGCAGCAGGAATTTAATTTTGTTAAAAAAAAACAGTAAAAGATCATAACATGAGAAACAATACAAGAAACACACACCAGGTCAGCAGGAAGGAGAGAGAGAGAAAATCCTAAGCACCTAGATTTGAAAATGATGCCTGTACTGTAGATATTTAGGAAGGAGATCTCCACAAGTGCTCCTTTTTTGAGACCAGAAACATTCTAGAATAAAAGCCCCTTCCCAAGAGCTCAGCAGGAACATGGTCTATGACACGTCCTTCTAACATGTGTTGGCGTGCCTAAGGAAAAAAGTTTGTTTAGTTTGGAGGGTGGTGGGAAATCCCCTTGAATAAAGGTGAAAGATCTACCCATTGCTAGGTGTAACCCTCTTGAATTATGTTTAAAACCTATCTGCCTGAAAATTATTTGATATGAAGTTGGAGCACTGAGGGACAGATGATTTGAAAGAGGAAGAGGAATGGGGGTAGGATGAGGGGAAAGGTGACCTCCCTTTTTGGGTTGTGATTACCTTGTTTTTTTAGGGCTGTAACCCACCTGACATTTTCTCTTGGGTCCATGCTTGTTATTAGTCTGAGCTTATTTTGTCCTTTCAAAGGGTTGGAGGTTTTAGAAGGGAAGAATTTGAGGACCTGAAAATTCCTATAAACTCCCTACATTAATTTACCTCTGTCATCCCATTATTTCAGTACATGAGTAGCAACAGGCCCAAAAAAAACTTCTGACTCTAGAGGAGAACTGAAAATGTCTGACTTTAAGTCATCTGAAAAGGTTTGGTTACGTACTCAAACAAATCTCTTCAGAACAGTAGCTGAAGCAAAAGCCCTAGAAACAGTACCAGCACAATCATATATGCTCTTTTAAGGCATACTTAGAAACCTGTGAGAAGCTGAATGCAATCTGATTCACTTAAAACCTACCTTCAGGAGGTAGGGAAGAGGAAAATTCTTCAAAGCTTTTAACACATTTCCAAACAAACTTGCACATATAGCCCTGGTAGTTTAGGATTTTGAAGGTTAATGTGGCATAAGAAGAAAGTCTCTTACCTTGTCTGTCCTACCATCTCCCATCCTTATCCCTAGGAACTGGGTTGGAGAAGGCAAGATACATTTTCACTGCTTGTGTCATGGGAGTAATTGTAGCATGATCAGCTGTAAGATGAGAACAGAGAAGTTTATTTGCATGTGAAACGTTATACAGTTTATCTGTTTTTTTATGAAATGATGGGAGAGAATCAGGAGTATTGCAGGCAGCTTTTAATGCATCTTCCAAAGCAGGCAAGACAGGAGGAATGGGTGCAAAAACCGGGTTTTCTTGTTCAAGTAAATCATAATATCTGCCCAGCACTGGGGGAACATTTATGTGTTTTCAAGGAAACACTTCCCACTCTCTGGAAATAGTCTCTGAAAAAGATAAATCTTCCAGTGATATCTGTAGAATCAGAGTCTTAGGTATTAGAATCCTGGGGTGAGTAAACCCTGTCTTTATCAACATCCATTTCATCAAAGCATTCATCCTCATCATTAGAAGGAGGAGCAGTAGAATTATAAAAAGGTATATAGCACCCAGAGTTGACCGACTCTAATAAACTCCTGGCAAGGGTAATAACATCAATTTTAGAGACAGGAACTATTTCTTTATTTTCAGTATGATTAACTTTCTATTTCTTTTTTCTAGGTATATTGCTAAGGGGTGAATGACTAGGGGACAGCATATAATTCTAAACAAGAGGTACCTTTCCCCAGACACCTCAAGAAAAAAGTCTTGAAATTATCTCCTGTACCTAAATTGGGTAGTTCTCCCATGCTCAAGCAGGGCACTTGAACACCTGCAGGGAAAATATTTGATCCCCTGTCCATAGTGGCTGGCATCAGAGGGATTCTAGGAAATAAGAAAGTGGTCTAAGGAGCTGATAGTGACCACTGCAGAGTCACTCACAATCAACTGAGGCACAGTAATAGCCCACATGAAAGGCATGGACTCATGATTAGATTGTTTTTTTTTTTCTTTTTAGGTAAGTTAGCAGAAGGACCAGCAGGAATGGGATAAGTATCAGTGATGTAGCTGGAGATAAAACCTGTTTGCCAGTAAGGTATGCCAGAAGGGGGCTGTCAAAAGGTAAGTTGTCACTAGTAAGCTTAAAAATCACACAGCCCTTCCAGTCCAATCAAATTTACCCAACAACAATGTAACACAAGCAGCACTCAAAAAATCCCTATCAAAAAAATAGACAAATAAATAAATTAGCTGCCCTGTAAAATCATATAAAACCTAAGCAAACCAAAAGCAGAAGCATTCACATATAATCCCATTCTTCTCCTGAAAAAATACTTTCTGAATGTCCCAAAGCATTTTAAAAGCAATGAATGCACTTAAATAAAGCTTCAGGGTACTAAAAGATAGCCAAATCCTTGAAAGCAATGACAAGAGAGACAGTAATGGTAAACGGGGAACCTCTACTTATGTACCTAAAAGGTTGGTATTCTTATAGTGACATACCACTGTTTAATACAAAAAAATTAAAAAAAAACATTAACAAATATTCAAAATATAATTTATATGTAACATTTGTTTACCAGGAAATTCTGCCTTGGAATGAAGCCAATTTTCAGTGGAGGCCTGGGGAGAAACACTCCAGACACATCTTTTCAACATGGGAGGAAACTGGAGTACCCAGAGAAAACCCACAAGAACGCAGGAAGGACATGCAGACTCTGCATTGAAGGCACTCCAGCTGAGAATCGAACTGGAGAACCTCTTGCTGTGAGATGCAAATGCTACTGGTCACCACTGCACCATCCAAATATATATGTATGGAACAAGTCCCTAAAGGGAGCCTTATCTGTCTAACAGGAATCCTTGGCCATCTTCTGCACAGGAGAAGTCTCAGAGATGCAGCTGCATGAGATGGCACGAAAGCACTGAAGATTTGTAGTCAGTCTCGCTGCTTTTATACTTCCTTCCAAAAGGGATTACCTATAAGCATCCAGACAGACTGTGTGGGAGGGGGTTAGAGCTTTGAGAAGCTGACTGGGTGCTGTACATCTGGAGTGATGATCCTTCTGCAGTCAAGCTGCCTTGCTAACAACTTTGTAGACACCAGTGACACTGGAGGTTATAACAATGTTAACATCCAAATGATGAATAACAACAAAAATAAATCCCTCAACTCTTTTCCCTGTTATTGACATCACATACATGTTGCCCCTGTAAAACCTATATGTTAACTTCCAAAAAAAAAAAAAAAAAACAGAAAGTAGATACTAAATTTACTGAATTAAAATGGCTAATTCTTTAGAAAACAGTAACCCGAAAGAGAATCGTTGGAAAAGCTGACAGAATAAATAGTGGTGGTATAAAAAGAAGCTAGTTTGATTATTCTGCCATCAATAAATGAAGCAACAAAGAGAAGTTTTCTCAAGTAAACTAGTCACAAGTTCTTTGTCATCCCTCAAAACAAACAGGCAGCTGTAAAATACTTTTCTCACAAACTTAATACAATGACAAAACTAGATTTGGCAAATGTGTCATGGCAGCTACCTACCTGTTCTTTGACTGGAAAATAACTCTTGAGTGGACCAGTTCTCAAATTCAGATGGGCTTGAAATAAAGGCTAATCTGTCACTGTCCAGGTGCAGTAGAGTAATCATTTTTAATAAATGTTATTTCAACGATTGATACTAACCAGATAAGAACAAATGGAGTGCTTTTTTTCAAATATCTGTTTTGTGTGCATGTGACAGAGCAGACCTCACCTCTAACATCTCATTAGAAATTCTTAGCCCAGTTCCATGACACAACTCAGGCAACCAAGATTCAGTTAGCAGCCCTGGCACTGAAGGAGCCATACAGGGAGGCAGAGAAGTGAAGGGGTATGGCCCACTCACCTCTTTCAGGGAGAGGATGGGGTCTGCATGCATTCAGAGGCACACAGGGCAATGTGGTCTTCCTGGTGGAGACTACTGGGGCCACTGAGGAAATGCCCCTTGCAGAAGTGAGGGACTGCAGACACTGGACAGACCATTTCACACTCCTCCTTGGCATCTTACAAGGTTTGTGCACATACAGAGACAGAGATAAAAACTTTGAACCACATTTAATGGCTGTCTCAATCATGACCCACTCCTGATTGGTTCTTGCCCAGTGAAGGGAATGAAGAGGCTTGTAGTCTGAGAGAAGATGATATAGTCAGCATGTAGCAGGAGCAAAAATTGCAAAAAAAAAAAAAATTTCATGAGAACTTTTTAATTTATGCAGTTGGGTCCAAGGGGATAGGTATAGTAAAACATTGCTAGTTTGTATTGGTATGTATTGTAGCTGCATGGAAATTAAACCTGTTAAAGTCTCAATACAATTCAGCTACTTATATTTTCTTCTGTGCAACACAAGTTAGTAGGCTATGACTTACAAAAAGAACATCAACATAAAACATTGTTAAAGAACCATAAATTGCACAAGACAGAATTATATAAAACTCAACTACCTAGATTTCTCTTGGTACACATAGTTGATATATGGATGAAGATCTCGTCTGATGTAGTCTTTAAAAGCTGCTAACAGACTATGATTTAGCTTCTTGTACTGGGGCAATGGGGATTGGTGTCCCAGGTAATCTGAACTTATGATCAAATGTGTGAGGCATAACTGTATTAAGTTATGGTGTACTTGAGAAAGTTAGTTTTCAGTAACCCATGACCTAGACTGTCCATTAAATTGAAGAGGTTTTAGCCTAACCCTTTTGGTTTGCCCCTGCATCTCTTCACGATAATAGAGGCAATGCTGCAGTTGCTGCAAAGTTGCCTATGTTTTCTCTATTTATTCTAGCAAATGAATTTTAGGTCTTACCTACCTTGGGTGATCAAGCCTCCCTGACACCTCATTGAGTTACCTGTTTCATTATGAATCTTGGTTTAGTACTTCTCATCACCCTGTGGAAGGTCCCCTCTTTCTATCTGGGAGCATCTTATTGATAACCCAACTCTTTGCTATACAGTGACAATGAAACTTATGTACTGGGAGACTGCCATCCATAAGTGGTTAAGATTTATATGCTGTACCTATCCATCTCACCCTCTTAATGATTGACAGGTGACATGCAGTGCATGCTGTATAAAAGCTGCTAGGAAGCATGTCTTCACACTGTGACACTTCTCTCCAGCTGGGGTTCTGCAAACCCCTTGACAGACTATCACCCTAGCAATGTTCAACATGTCAAAATGGTGAACCCATAAGCTAGGCAACAACATTTCTTCAAACATCCACATTACAAAAAACCCTAGAAAAGATCACAAAAGAAAAAATATTTCCTTGTGTGCTTTCTAAACCAAAACCCTTCCCTAACACTCAGACCTAAGTTTTGTCTGAGTAGTGTTAGTATTAGAGAAATGTTTTTTCTAAGGTAAGGTAAGGTATAGGGTTTGGATTAAGGATAGCATGCATTAGTAAGGAGGGCTTCACTATGCATAAAGATATTGACAGAGAGAGAGAGAGAGAGAGAGAGAGAGAGAGAGAGAGAGAGAGAGAGAGAGAGAGAGAGAGAGAGAGAGAGAGAGAGATTCAGGGATGTGGGGCTTGCCTGCAAACATTTTTTTCCCCTGATTTGTTATCTCTGGAGTGTTGCTGTTTTGAGCAGTGACCTCCTAAGATTGTTTTACATTTTACATTTTTGGGGATGAATAATCTTTTGATTAAACGAAGACATGATTGTACACTGTAAACCTACTTTTCAGTATGATGCTATGAAATCATGTAGCAGTTTTCCAACTAAACTTTATGTTAGCCTTTCAGAAACGGCTTAAAAAGCTGTGGTGTCTTCTCTAGACATGAGGGTGTACATACATCCTTAATGTTTACCTGAATGTATCCTCAGACACAGCAAGCAGTAGCTGGAAACTCACACCACTCATATTCTAACTTTGTTTTATTTTTTTCTGTGTGTGCACCTGGTGTGTTGATAGTTTTCACTACCACCATTGTTTTTCAGCCAGGATTTACAATTTTGAGTTATGCTGTAATCATCTGCTGTTTAAGATGCATTTCCTGAAGTGCTGTTCTATATTCAGTTGCACCTCAGAACTGACTGTACTTCAGGTTAGGTTTGCATCAGTTCCTGTAATTATGGGAGTTTTCCTGTGTTGCATCATGTGTCAGTATGTTGCACATTTCACTTTCTATAATTTTCTTTATCATATTTCATTATAGCAATTTTTTCAACTACAATGACAACCTGGTGAACAGAACAAAAGAATTAAAATTAAGAGGCAGCTCTCAGTGCTCCTTTTCAAAGATGGTATTGCCTGTTATCTATATGAACATAGTAAAACATGCCCAACATTAACACATTATGAAGAGTTAATTATGGATTACAATACATTGTGTTTAGGCATGTTACTTTCACGCTACTTCGTATCATATAGATTGCTCAGAGGTGATCTGTGTCTCGCCTACAAGGCAATATTGGACCCTGCCCTGCTAGAGATGCTCCATATCAATAAGTCTAACTCCTCACGCATTACCCGCTCGATAGGCCTAAATCTATTATGCAACATCAACAAAACCTGCTGGAGAGAAAAGTTTGTCTCCCAGAGGCTGCCCCATCTCTGGAATAGACTTCCCATACATGTCAAACAGAGTATCTCACTGACCCTCTTCAAACACAGCCTTGTGAGTGGATGGGAAACCATAAATTTGTTCCAGGGGTTCTTTTCCTTTATCCCTCATTGACAGGGGTGACAGGTGCTGACTGAGGTTTCTTTTTTGGGGATAAACTCTTGGTTAGGCTTGTAAGGGCCCCAGTGTCATTAGCCTAGTAACCTCTTATGATCCTATGATCCTATGATATCAACTGAAATAATCCAAGGTAAAACTTTACAGTGCAGTGGACTTTTACTTTTCTTGAAATTGGAAAAATGATGCTGAAAGGTATGTGGGCACATTATACATGCATTCTGACATGCTGTTGTAACCATTTTAGGTTATATTAGGCCAAGTAACTCTCAACCCTTAGCTTATGAATCATGGACAAAGCCAAAAAGTAATGAGAAACTAAGGTAACCTGACAAATCTTTGAACACTCAAAATTTCGAACATTACATGGTCGAGACCAAACGTTCGAAATTTTGAGTGTTCAAAGATAGACTTTCAATAGCGCCATATGGTGCAGATAGGGAGAATTTCCCTTTTCTGCACTGAAGTGTGATCTCGGAGTTGGTATATTTAAGTAGGGGGTGTGGGGGTGTAGGGGGGCTTGCCCCCTGCCTACACTGTTAAAGTTTTTTTTTCTTTTTTTACTTTTTTTTTTATTTGATTCATAGGTTCATAGGTTCATAGGTAGATACTAGGTTATCTGCCCTAGGGCATTTATAAGCCTAGCCAGAGTGTATTTGGCTTCCGCCTCCCTATTAGATTAGCCTACTGTGCCTCTGTAAAGTAGGTCACAGAAGGTACCCTTTTAAGATTAGTTTACTGTGCCTCTGTCTAGCAGGGACATAGAAGAGATCCTGGGGTGAATTTGCAATTTCCCATCCACGCGTCCAGATTTCACTTGAAGAGGGTCAGCGAGGGGCTATGTCTAACATGAATTGGGATTCTATTCCAGAGTGAGGGGAGCCTCTGGGAAACAAATATGTCCCTCCAGCATGTCCTATTTATTTTTGTGCTGAAGTTTAGGTCCCTGGAGCGTGTAGCTCTAAGGGACTTGGATTTTTTGAGGTGGACCATGTCCATTAATTCTGGGTTTGACATGGCTTTGTACG
The DNA here is from genome assembly GCF_019279795.1 of Protopterus annectens. Taxonomy (NCBI): domain Eukaryota; kingdom Metazoa; phylum Chordata; order Ceratodontiformes; family Protopteridae; genus Protopterus; species Protopterus annectens. The sequence goes on from NC_056742.1 coordinate 357,440,585, forward strand.
TCAGGCATAGATCGCCTCTGAGTAGGCAGTAAGCAACTGAGTAGAGCTGGAGTTTCTTTAGTCAAGCTGCATAGGACATCTGTTTGTAGCCCATGATCCTCTTGGTGAGGTACTTTTGGGGTCTCTCCAGTTGCTGCAGGTGTCGGGTAAGGTACATCCCAAAAGCGGCATTGTATTCAATTATGGGCCTGATGAATGATGAGTAGAGGGGCCCCAATGACCTCTCTTGATCTAGATGCAAACCCTTTCGTGATAAGGTGGGCTATATAGAAGGTCTTTCTAACCACTTTGGCAACGTGATTATCAAAGGAGAGATTACTATCTACGTTGGTCCTCAAATCTCTTATTACTTCTTCCGTATTTAATGGATTACCACTTATGTGGTAATTTGTGGGCACCTTGTTTTTCCCAAAGGGGATGACTATGCACTTTTTAGCATTTAGCTTGAGGCTGTGGCTCTGGCACCAAGCATCTGTCTCTGTGAGACCCTTTTGGAGGATGCTTGTGTCAGCTGGAGATTCGATTATTTCCCCCAGTTTGCAGTCATCTGTGAACTTTGTCAGCTATAATCCCCCCGTGTTAGCCTGAACCTCAGAGAAGTATATACCGAACAAGAGAGGTCCCAGAACTGAGCCCTGTGGGACAACACTTGTAACTGGTTTGGATTCGGACATGGCACCTGTGATTCTGACCATGTGGGTTCTATCTCTGAGCCAGTTTGCAACCCATCTTGTGATATAGGGGTTGATATTTAAGCTGGTAAGCTTATTTATGATGCCCGAGTGGGGTATTGTGTTGAAGGCTTTTGCGAGGTCCAGGTAGGCTGTGTGGACTACCTTGCCCTCATCTATGGCTTTGGTAACTGTTTCAAAGAAGTTTGCGCTGAATCTGTCTGCCAGGATGTTGGCTATGTCTGTAGGTTCGGTA